>NW_020527597.1:0-251806 GCF_003368295.1 Carassius auratus | reverse complement strand
ACCAGTCATTTTTAGTAACTAATCCAATGGAAGCTGTGAAACAATTGTAAGGTTATGTCTTTAATACACTATGGAAACAATACAGAGCAAGTGTTCACTCATGTCAATGGGAAATAGTGAACGAAAGAGAGAGGAGAAAGAGAGAGAGAGAGAGAGAGAGAGAATGAGAATGAGAATGCTCAGTGTTTGAGGAGAACGTAAGCTCCAAATCTGACCGCTCTGTTTATTTTTAATGCAGGCAGTGAAGCTGGGCCCCACGGTGCTAATAACTTTGTTTCTCTCTGACACTAGCATTTGGTCAGCAGCATCCCAGTTTATTCTAAGAGGTCATTTAGCTCTGTCTTTTTCCGGAGGCTGACATATAATTTTTCAGGCAGTGCCATTTAAACAGCTGATTCCCAGGACAAACGCACAGCACAAGACTGGAAGTAACTAGCTATAATCTTTTATTATATTTCTGCTCCGTTGCATAGAAACAATGATACTGTGGTTGTTGTGTTGAATGGCGCTTATTGATCATATAACTACAGTTATACATACAAAGTTATACATATAAACATCCACCCATAGCCCAAAACTATACATATTAACATTCACCCATAACTAAAGCCCTTAGTGTTGAGAAATAATTCCTTTCTTTCACTCAGACCCTTAATCTAGAGGCCCTTTATGACAGATAAATGCAAAAGGTTGTGAATCATGTTAGGTCCCAAATTATAATAATTTGACAGAAAAATTTGAATCTGCATTTTGAGTAATATAACAAAAGTAATACAATATATTGAAAGTATTTTTTGAGCAATATCAAAAATATCAATAATGTTGTCATCCACGTTTAAATTTAAACTGTAAACCTCTGTTGTTTGCCCAAAAAATACATTTTAAAAAGTTCCATTAAATTGTTTAGTTTTATGCATTCAACTGATTAACCACATTTTGATAATTTGTATGAATATCATAAAACACATAAAAATAACAACTCAGACAAAGCAGAATTTCAGAAAATAAACATAAAATTTTTTTTAGAGCGCTATTGCTAAAATTAAAATAAATTACTAAGTTGTTAAAGATTTATGAAATGTAAGTGAATTAGACATATTTTTGATTGTTTAAAATTAATTATTAAATTGAATAGAAAAAATCTAACAGAATTTGGGAAACAATTAAATGTTTTTTTTAGGACTCTAAGCAGTCCCGCTTTATATTAGGTGTTTGAACTACTATGCACTTAATTAATTGTTGCAATTTATTTACTGTTACTAATCCTGTTTTATTGCAAAACACTGTTGTTGTTATTGAGGTGGGATATGGTTAGGAACAGGACTGTTGGTACGACTAGGTTTAAGAATGGGTTAAGGAGTAAAGTAGGGTCAAAAGTGTAATTACAGATGTAATGCAGATATTTTTTTTTATATATGCACAATGTCAAAACATATGTGCACAACAAATGTACTGTATCAAATGATTAATTTAAATCTTAATATATAGTAATAAAAGACACTTGAATATGCAGACAGAAGCATGGCACTCGAAAAACCAAGGTCAACGCTCAAACAGTCAAGCATGGTGCTAGCAACCCCAAAGACATTGGTTCAATTCCCAGCGAAAGCAATTAAATCTATACCTTGAATCAGAAAAAAAAATCATAATAAAATGTAAAGCATAAATGTAAATGAAGTTTCTTAAAACACTGGAAGATCATATTTTTAATCCGGAAAAGTAAATTAATGTCTTAGATGTATGACAAACATGATTTTTAAGAGGATATTTTAGATCACCTGGGAAAACATAAATGCAGTTTAATTAAAATTTACTCACACTCATGTCATCCCAAACCTGCATTACTTTCTTTTGTCTGTGGAACATAGATATTATGAAAATCTCTCTCTCTCCCTTTCTGTGTGTGTGTTTTCCCTGAGTACACAATGGATGTCAATGGGTCACACTGACTTTCATTGTATGGAAAAACACTTTAAATATTCATCAAAATATGTCTTGTTGTGAAGAAGAAAGTAAGTCATTCAGTTTTGGAATGGGTAAATGATGACAGAAATGCAGTTTTGCTTGTGTGTGTGTGTGTGTGTTTGATACATGTGATTTCTTGTGTAATATGAAAGTCATCAATACACATCTAAAGGTGGAGCTGGTTAAGGCACATCATAATTCTTCAGCTTTAAAAGTGTTGTCCTTCTGTAAGGTATGACCCCCCCCGTTTGCTCCCTGCTGAGGTTGACACAAGCTGTCTGGTGAAGAAAGTCTGGGTCAGCGCTGTGAAGAATGGGAATACGAGAAAGGTCAAAGGAACACCTTGCATTTCAGTAGATGTCAAGAACAGGTGCCTAGCCAACGGAGAGGGTACACAGCCTGTACATCCGCTGCCCCACACAAGCTCTCTTGGAATTAAAAACAAATAGTTTTGGTTTTATGTTTTTAGTTTGTTTATGTATTATTTATTCGGCAATTCACATTACATGTGAGAAGCATTTCTGTGATTTTGCTTGTTAAATCTCCTGACGTAGCTGGTGACCACCTTCACATGTATTTTTCCAGTCACAAGGTAGGGCTACAGTTTAGTACACATGGACAGGCTCAGTTGTTACTCAAGCAGCCAGACCAAATGCATTATCGGCAGGAAACTGCACAGCTCTGACCCCAATCCTGCCACTCCATAAAAACACCCTACAAGAAAAAGGCAGGGTGTCCATAAACGGGAATATGGATTGGTCAACTGGTGTCAGCAATCTCACCGAAAAGCAGGGGGTTCCCAATGAATGAACATGTGAGCATTGGTGGTCAGTGTAAAGTTGGGGTAACTAGGTCAAAACTGACATAATCGTACTGCCTGACAAATGAACGAAGGACATATTGCGTGTGAAAATCAATGATTCTATTCTCTGCAGCCTGAAGCTGTGACGTGACAATAAAATAAATATACCATGATTATAATATAATCAGATCAGTGTTAAGAAAATAATTCCCCAAAATCCTCAATTCCCCAAAATCTTTTTTGTTACTGCATCATCACTATAGGTTTCACGGCTGTCTTAAAACAATTTTCATGCTTGATCCCTCACATGCATGTAAAGACAAACTCACATGTAAAAGCACGGGCGTAGGTTTGGTCTCAGCTTGGTGGGGACACCCCCCCCCCTTTTTTTTGTTGTAAGATACCAGTGATTTCATGACTTCCTTTTTTTATTTCAGACTGTTGGCAATACAGAATATCACAATAAAGAAGTGAATCTACTTCATCTCATTATACTGTGCCCTGACCCCGATATACCATCCTGTATACTGTCCCTAAAGAGCTAGTATAACTGTATAATATCAAAAATGCACTCTCAAAAAAAAAAAATAAACACCTGAGACTGTGTAATGCTGAACAACCAAACGTTTATTAACATAACGTTTATTAACATAAATTATTATGTCTTAAACGTCTTTATTATTCTTATATATATATATATATATATATATATATAGCTGCTCCTATTGCCTACAACAGGGAAGGTGTAACATTGGGCCTACATCTGTAACAATTATTTTCTGTATTTTGTTGAAAGTTTTCCACAGCATTGCTAGGAAATGGGTTGTTGTACATATTATATATTTTATCAAACATAATATACTTTTTTAGCACAAAATAAAGAAAAAGCATGCATTGATGCCCCTGCTAAAAATGTGTTTAAACAAGCAAGATTTTTATTCGAGGTACAGTTTACTTCGTTAAAAACAAATATCAGCTATTGTGCTGGCTAGTTATAGATTTATTGTCAAAAAAGCAGTTATATTGCAAGGGTTGGTCGAAATAGAATGACTCTGGTGAGAGCTGCGCGTGTGCGCTGTGTAACTTCCTATGTTTACTACCGGGCCAAGATGGCGGCGCCCATGTAACCACAGCGCAGAGCACGTTTATAAAACAAGCCTTATTTCTCTTGAGAAATCAGACTGAAAACTAGTTTTAAACACCGAATGAAAAACTGAATTTTTTTTCGATCGGTTTTTTTCGCCTATCGATTAATGTATCATGTTGCACAGAGCATTGGAAAATGAAAGAGCTGTGAAATGTTCACGAGCATTTAAGTGTTTCAAGAGCTGAAGACCCTTGATGATTTTTAGTAGAAGTGTAAGCCCTGAAGCATGCGGTGTGTGAAGGCATTGCAGCTCACCCTCGCTGTCGTCAAACCCGATGCTGTGGCCCACCCGCTCGTTCTGGAGGTGAGAGGACACTGCACTGCACCTGTCTGATTATACAAAAAATTAAGAAAAAAATCTAACGAACCTTGTGGTGTCTACATTACATACACCATGTGGATGTGCTATTTTTGAGTCCCCCCTTGACATTAGCAACTGAAATTCAGGAGGGGTCTGTGACTTGTTATAAGGTATAATAATAAGATTTTGATTATAAACTCCAATTACTACATGAAAGAGTATTTTTTCCTCTAATAGTTGTTTTGGAGGCTATTTATATACATTATTGTATGGTCAAAAAAAAAAACAGACATTTTTCAAAATATCTTTTATGTTCCGTGTTAAAATTTTCTAAAATAAATACGAATTATAGAATTTACTTTTTCATTTTTGGGTGAACTTTCCCTTGTATGTAATATATATGACTGTGTGTGTGTGCGTGCTTGTGTATTAAATTCAAATGAGCAATAAAAATGAAACGATTACTACAAAAGATGAAATATACTTAATTGCATGTAATATGGCTATTAACCAACTTCAGAGAACTGTGAACGTGTAGATGTGATGAATGAAAGGCAAAACAATTATAAAAAAATATTATAAAAAAGATTGAAATAAATCTGAAAGTTTCAGGGGGTACTTCAAGTAAATATTTTCAGTCAAAGGGGTTTGCGTGACAAAAAAGTTTGGGAATCCCTGGTTTACTTCAGATTGTTACTCATCCTGCTATAAAAAAGAAACCTATCATGAGCAACATTCACTAACAAGTAACAAGTGTGACACCTAGCCCGTCTCCCCTATACCCATCCTGCTGAATGTTACCCTTTTAATGAAGAAAAGATGGATGACTTATAACTCTATATGTGGAGGCTTAAAGCTACATAATCATTTGTCTTTACTAAAAAAATGAATCCAATGTATCGCCTGATTTAATTTCCGCTGTCTGTTGCTTCAAAGAGATGAAGGTGCTTTTAATTAGTAACAATTTCCTCATACAAGTGGTTTAAAACCTGAAGCCCTGATTGCTTTCATTTACACCACCGAGACTAAACCTCTTAATTAACTACTTTTATTTCTGTTAAGATCCTTTGTCGTCTTGTTGTTTAGGGCAAACGTTAAATGAAAAGACCTACTGCAAAACAGCAACAGGCTTCCATTAGCATAGCAATGCATTTTCACCGACAGTGAGTTTAAGTTTTAAGAGATGCGGATGGGCACAGGAGAACAGCAACATTTTAATATAATATTTGTTTTAATTTCAGGCTCTTCATCAGAAGATTCTCAAAAACTTCATTATAGTCCGAAAGAAGGATCTGATGTGGAGAACAGAAGATTCAGAAAGGTTTTATGCTGAACATGCAGGTAGAAAAAAATCTTTCTTCCTATATTGTGCACTGCATGAATGAAAAGGTCTGTGTTTGTAACAGATTGAATATGTGGATGTCTGTGTGATGTGTGATTTTAAACAGGTTGAGTCATAGTAAAAGCTTCACACAACCTGGAGTTAAAATGTTGACACAGCATGTGGAGAGAGAATATGGTACTCAGTCTCAGCTTATCATATCCTGACTCCAAAGAAAAGCAGCTGCCTCACATTCATATGTCTGTATTTTGTATGCATATGTATGCAATCATATAAACAGATTAAACCACACCAAGCTCGTTGGCTTAGTGGATAAACTGATCAAAAGATAAGCAGCAGTTTATTTTTGGTTATTTTTGTTTTTATTTTACAGGACGTTTTTTCTATCAAAGACTGGTTGAATTCATGGCAAGGTAAATGTTTACTGTCATTTCTACACTATTTGATACAGTGGCTTACAATATTACAGTATTTTGTATTACATAAATGCAACCTTGGTGAAGAAGACCTTTCAAAAGACATTACAAAATGTTACTGACCCTAAACTTTAAAGCGGTAGTGTATATTGAATTATTGTGAATATACAGATGCTGTATGCTGTACTGCTGCTCTTCCTCTCAAAAGGAGTAATTAATGCAGATATATGTTCTCTCATTTGTGGAGAGGGACATCAATGCTTGTTGTTAATGTAGCCGTTGATCCAGTTTAGACAGTGAGGCCAATGTTACCATGGCATCCTGTCCTCAGAACATGTCTCTGTCTGAGAAAGATAAAACATTAGCACAGTGCTTGAACTGACCTGTGTCTTTTAGTGTACGTCAGAGTCATTTCAAAATAAGAAGCTGATTATTACCAAGCTTTTAGTTCCATTTGTGCACCAGCAGTGCCACTAAGGCAGTACTGCTCATCTTTTGTGACTAGTCCTGAATATACTATTAACGTCATATAGGGAAAAAAAAATCTATGTTCTTTTGGATTCAATTATATTTAGCCATCTGTGCGAACACAAGGTTGTCACAGCTCCCTGTGTAATACTGCTATTCACTTATATTCCTGCAACAGTGGCCCAATGAGAGCATACATCCTAGCCAGGGAAGATGCTATCACTCACTGGAGGGGGATGATGGGTCCAACAAAAGTGTTTAGAGCTCGCTTCACTTCACCAGACACCCTGCGAGGCCAATACGGGCTGACAGACACCAGAAACACTACTCATGGTTCAGGTAGAGTAACACTGAACACTTAACAGTTAAAGCAATAGTTCACCCAAAAATTTAATTAAGCTAAAAATCTACTCATCCTCTGGCTATCCAAGATGTAGAACAGTTTTTTTCTTCATCATAACAGATTTGGAGAAATTTAAATCACTTGCTTACCAATGGATCCTGTGTAGTGAATGGGTGCCGTCAGAGTGAGAGCCAAAACAACTGATAAAAACACAAGTAATCCTTGTGACTTCAGTCTATAAATTAACATCTTTTGAAGTGAAGAGCTAAATGTTTGTAAGGAACAAATCCATTATTAAGGTGGTTTAACTTTAAACAGTTGCTTATGGATAAAATGCAAGTCCTCTATCCGTAATACCTCTTCTTCCAGTACAGAAGCAATGGTTTAAAGTTAAAAACATGTTAATGGTGTATTTTGTTTATTACAGACATGCAGCTTTTCATTTCTCAAGATGTTAATTGATGGGAGTTGTGTGGATTATTGTGATGTTTTCATCAGCTGTTTGGAATGACAGCACCCATTCACTGCAGGGGATCCATTGGTGAGCAAATTTTTCCAAATCTGTTGTGATGAAGAAACATACTCATCTACATCTTGGATGATCTGAGGGTGAATACATTTCCTGCAAATGTTCATATTTGGGTCAACTATTCTTTAAACTGGCTAAATAGTCTAGATCAAATACATATCAAATACATATACAGTTAATAACCTCTCTAGAAAAGGCCTAATCAGTGTTTGTTTTAAAACTCTAAATAAATCCTATACCATAACACATATTTTAAAATAAAAACTAATTTCTTAAATACATTAAATGAAAACAATATTCTTTTATTCTAAAGCTTCAACATTTTCTTATTTTCTTTCTCTCAGATTCAGTTGACTCTGCCAAGAGAGAGATTTCATTTTTCTTTCCAGAATTCAATGCCGATGAGTGGATGTCGAGGGAAGAGCCACGTCTTAGGTTGAGACAAATACATACTCTCCAACGGGACACATGATGATCACATGTTGATCACTGGTTTGATGGTGCTTTTATAGGACTACATGAATGTGACTTTTCACCAGATATTTCAGCATTTTATGTTGCCATGTTACTCTTCTGTGGCCACAAAAAGCCTCTACAGAAGCTCTGCCAAGACTTTTATATTCATTTGTATGTGTTTTATATTTATGTATAAATTAACATTTGTTCTAGCTTTGTAGTAGATGTCAATAAATATTTACTTCGACGTAGCAAACTCTAAGCACAGTTCTTTTTTAAGTTAACACAGTATTCCTGTTATGATGTATTAACAGAATATAGTTAGAGGTTTTATATGCAAACAGTATTCCTCTCCATTTAGGAAAATTAGTAAATTTTGTAACGATTGTCCATTCATTAAAATGAGTTATTGCATTAGGTATCAGAAACTAACAATGAACAATACATTTTTTTTTTTAAAGTTAATGTCAGTTTATTGTTATTCATTGTTACTTCAGTTTATTATAAACCATTACTCAAAAAATATATAGGCCTATATATTCAAGATTTAAATTTGTAATTGATCAAATTTCCATCCATCTGGATTAAACCGTTTTAATATTAATAAACAATCGGATGTATATTTGTCAGTTAATCATGAATGAAACACGAATAAGATTTATGGATCTAATAGTATGTAATAGTATTAAACCAAATGTTTTAAATGCACTACAACCAGGTTTATAAATTCATCATCCCTCAATTCAAGTCATAAATCACATACCATTTAACTAATACCACAACTTGCCATATTTGAAGTTCATACTTTATATTATATACCATTGTTTTCAAAATCAACCAATTTAATGCCAATTTTAAGGAATTTGAAAATATGACTTTATATCAAATAGATTCAAATTCTTAATAATAACCTATGCCAAGTATACCTAATGTTATTGTTTACAAATTGATAGCAAAATATCAATTAAAAAATACAAATATTAGTATATGTAGAAATCAACATGAACCTATATTAATAAATGCTGCTCATTGTTACTTTATAATACCTAATGAATTAATGTTAATATATAGAAACTTTTTGTCAATTGTTAAATCAGAGACTGAAGCAGGAGATTGGGATTCAGTAATAGTTATTATGCACTTCCAAATTACCACAATAGGTATTTAATAATTCAATTATAAACATCATCTTTCAGTGAGTAAAGCAGTAATATATCAAACAATATTGGAATAACAAAACAGAGCTGCTTTACTTTCTTGCACAGCACTTTTCGCAGTAGTGCTAGCTTGCTACAGAAACTGTACTTAGGATTTGAACAAATGTTTGAACTTGTACCCCAAAAAGCTAAAGGCAACAATAGTGTGGTAGTAAGAGCCCTGATTTTAAAAGCAGTACATCAACTTCAAGCCACCCCTTTTCTGGAAAACTTTTTTCACAAAATCAGTCGTTAAAGGTCCACCTATCCTGTGCTTTAAGTGTATGTACAGTAGATGCTTTTACTAATATTATTTTTGTTGGCATCAGAAAAACAAATATTTTGACAAAGACATTACAGAGGAAAGTACATAAAAAATGTATGTTATTAAATCAGTCAAGTAAAACAATGAACTAATGAAACTAACAATTAACTGACCCTTGAAACCCGTTTATCATTGCACTGATGAACTTCTTCATTTAGATGATCCCTGGTTCTTTTTTACTTCTTTGGTCCCTGACATCTTCACCAAATCTTGCCTGAAATCCAAGATACAGTCTTCATGAGATCTTGGCAAACACTTCATTGAGGCACTAAGTCAGCTGCTGCGTCCATCAAACCATCCACTGGTTTCATGAGCTCATAGGTGGTTTGGGATGTTTCCTTGATCTTCCCGCTCTTATCCACCTGCCGGATACTTTGAGTCACAGTGATGGTCACTTGCTTGGTGGACATCCGGTTGTCCTGCCATTTGGTCTAATGATGACATTGAAATATTATAATTATTATGACATAATTATTACCAAACCTTTTTAATTTTATTACAATTTCCCCTTTATTGCATTTCTTGAAACCTATTGCATTTCTCAGATAAATAATCAGAAGGTCACATTTTATTTCCTATTTACGGTATTTATTATTATTGTTATTTTTATTTCAGCTATAGTTTTCAGTGCACAATTGCACATTATAATTTAGCATGTACTAAAATAATTACATCTAAAACTGAGATAAAAATGTATAAAAAAATGAATTGACAAAAAACTAAAACTTTAAATGAAATTAAATACAAAAATATAAATATAAATTATAATATTAATAAACAGTATCTCAAAGATACTAAAATAACACTTGTTACCATATCAATTGTTTAAAGATGTTTTAATGTGCATAATTGTAATACAGTCCACTTTAATAAAAAGGAACAATAATGCTAAATTCTATTCTGTATAATAAGTCAAAAGAAATAAATTTCTTCATACATTGGTGTGGTGTAGAAACACAGATATAGTGTCTTGTTCACGCATGCTGCATGCAGAAGACTAAACCAAAAACAACCATTATGTTGTATTAAAATACTCACTATTTCCTCAGTTCGTAACATGCTCCTCCTCTGCACTGTGGGGCCAGAAGAAGACAGCGCTTCCTGTTCTTCAGAAGAGAGGATTGCAGGGGTGCTGCCAGGTTTCACATCATTCAGACCCACCTCAGACATGGCAGAACACACTTTCAGATACGCCTGAGCTGGAGCAGGCAGAGCATCATCAAAGAGATCTGTGCTCAGAAAGAAATATGGAAGTTTTTTATTCTCTTTTACAAAATCACTGTAGTAGTGATAATCAAATTCATATCTATCTATCTATCTATCTATCTATCTGTCTGTCTGTCTGTCTGTCTGTCTGTCTGTCTGTCTATCTATCTATCTATCTATCTATCTATCTACCAGTAGATAGCATTCCTTTAAGTGTCATATTATATACCGAATAAAAAAAATAAAAAAATAATTTAAGATATATACATAAAATAGGCATTCATAAATATATGTAAGATATAAATTATTTATAAATCATACATATGTACACCACTGGTGCATACAAGGCCAATTTGTTAACAAATAAATAAAATAAAAACAGTAGTACTCTTAATATAATACTATATTTACTAAAACATACTATTTATATATTTATAATATATACTTTATATGCTATAATTACTAATACAATAATATATTTTAAAATGTAAGGAATCACTGGAATAAGTAGCATTTCAAAATACATTCAAATAAAAAACAGCTATTTGAAATTGGAATAAAATTTCACAAATGTTACTATTTTACTTTTTAAATGCTGCGTTGGCAAGCATATAAGACAAAATATTTATTATTTACATAATAATAATAAACAATTATTTAAAACTTTTGATCAGTAGTGTGTGTGTGTGTGTGTGTGTGTGTGTGTGTGTGTGTGTGTGTGTGTGTGTGTGTATATATATATATATATATATATATATACACACACATATGTATAAAACTAACAATTGTGCCATCCTTGCTCGTATTGTTGTACTGAAGTACTAAAGGGATTTAACCATCTCCATGGCAACAAGAGGCCTACCTGAATGATTTCACCAACAGCAGCCTCACAACACTTTGTCTCTCCGTTTTGAAAGAGAATATCATTCAAAGAACATGACATGTAAAACTGGAGTGGCTAGGTGAACTGATGAGCTAATTAAATACAAAGACATTAATTTCAGATGCTTTCAAAAATGAGATATGAAATATGATCTCAGTCAGTCTCACCGAGGTTGGCGTTGTTCTCTGATGGGAAGCCCTCCTCTGAAGAGTTTTCTGAGGGGATGCTCTGGATGGAGGACAGGGGTATGTCTGTGTCCGTGCTCGTCAGCCAAGTGGACTCTGTCTCTTTGGTCCAGCTCTCCATATATCTGGGCTCCAACACATCTGTCCTGGAGCCTCCACAGCCCATGATGTCCAAAACTAATCCACACCTACACAGCCTTGGATCCTAGGTCCATTACAACACCTCCCGAAGAGCAAATGAAAGGTAGAGGTTTGTTGTATGGTGTTCACTGAGTGATGTCATTTATTATCAACAACCCATAGCAGAATCATTTTGGTGTAAAAATCAGTCCTCCACTGGCCTGGTGTCAGTCGAACATGAAGATCCGGGACTGATTCTGCGGAAGAGAAATAACTAATGTTTGCTGTGATCCTAAGCAAGACTACAAGTGGGATTTAATATACTATTTTGATGTTATAGTATTGGAAGATTTAACATTTGATTAATATAGGTATAATTTTGTTTTTTAAATATTTTAATATTATGCATTATACGCCAAACAAGCTTAATAAGTGATATCTGAATGATGAATAAGATGTATTAAACCGTTTCCAATTTCTAGGCACATGATGTAAACAAAGACGAGTTTGACATTTTCTCTCGTTCAAATAATAAGGAAAGCATGAATTATATGCCAAATAGATTTCTAATTTTAATCCAGCGAAGCACATTCAACCTTTTTTCTTGTCATGCAATCATTAAGCGAAAGATAATTCATTATATGAGCGCATCGTATTTTTCTTTGCTGACGCAGCACGCTGCTTTCATATGCAGATATATAACGGAGTATATAGTATATAGCCTACTAATATAATAATGAGTAGAAACATGCATTACGCTTATATGTAAACAAGTATTAAGTCTATCAAATGTGCTGGGTGCGTGGCTTGTGGTCTTTCGCGCGAACGAAGATTTTTGACATTACCTTAAGTCGACAGAGAGCCGTGTCAGGACAGTTTTCTTCGTCATACGTTCACTCTTTACAAAACATAATTCTACAAAATTCGTAGTGTGGCTCTACCGCGACGAAACTCTCTCTCTCTCTCTCTCTCTCTCTCTCTCTCGATGTGAATGATGCTGACCCTTCCATCTCTTGTTCTTAAAATGTACAGCACATCGAGATTACAACGAGGTCTATGTGTGGTTCTTTTTGACAGCGCTTAAAATTCCAAGTTTTTGTGTTACAGCGTTGTGATATCATGTCTCTCTGTTCAAGTCATTCAGTTTTTTTTTACTGAACACAAAATAATATCTGAGAATAGTTTTGTAAACAGCAGTTTGTTATCTGTTGTTATTCAGGACCATTCCATAAGAATTGATGACATTGAAATCGCAATGAATCAGAATTTGATTGCATTTCTGGAAGATGCCTTTTGGATAATGACAACTGACCTCCTAATGTGATTTAGATGAATAATTGTTTGACTGAATGTGCAACACTGGAGGTTTTAGCTATTGATATATAAATAATTTTGTCTATTAAATATTTTTAAATATTTTATTATGTACATTATACATGATTAAATAATTATGATAGAAATTATTATTTCAGGTTAGGCTTTTAGAATGGTTTCCTAAATTATTTATTTTTAGAATTTTTTGTTTGTTTGTTTGTTTATTTTTATTTCAATTTATTTAAAGTTTTTATTTCATTTTTTTTGTATGCGTGTCTGAGCGTGTGTCATTAAAAAACAGTTTGGTTTAGAATATCTACTCTTGTGCTCTGCAAAATAAAAATGTCATACATGTTTGTAACAAAAACAGGGGGAGAAAATGAAGAATATTTGAATGCTGCAGTAAAAATTTTGCAGTTGACATTGTTTTTTCCCTCCAGTATGTCAAAGAGAAAATTACAGAAGCCTTCTATCCGCAATGGAATAAAATGTTTTTAAAAGGTTATGGCATCATTTTTTCCACATTTGTCCTTTTAACCACAATTCTGAGATTATATTTATAGTTTATATTCTACTTTCTTTCTTTCTCTCACAATTCAGACTTTTTTCTTTGAATTCTAGGATTTCGTAATGATTTTGTGTATGTGTTTCAACTTTTTTACCTCACAATTGATACTTTTCAAAATTTTTGCAAGTTTATACCACTTCAATCAGTCACTTGGTGTGCCCATCTCTCCACATAAAGGATATCCATTCATTCAGACAAGGTTCAGTCCATTCCACATCAAATTTATATTACCCAAATGATCTTTAGTTGGTTAACTCTATATACCTGTGTCAAAAAACTTATATGAAAACATGTATCCCTTTATAATACCCCAATCCCAATATCCGTAGTTACACCAATTTGTATGTGTGATTCTGATGATTACTGTGTGTTTTTCTGTTCCAAACCCATTCACCATATGCTTGAAGTTGCCATTGTGTTAATGAAACCCCTGCTAAACAAAGGAACCAATGAAAAGAGAGACAACATTTCAGTAATGCAAATGTTTAAAACTGTGTATGTGTGAATGCACTGTGTATATAAAAACTATTTATAAAAACTGTGTACCCCATTTATGACCCTGATGTGCTTTCAAAATGACTGTGTAAATCAGAAAACTAGAGGATAAAATGTAGCTGCAGTATTAGTCATCAAACATTTTTCTGACAGTATATTACATGCATGTCTCAGCTCTTTTAAGAGAATGAAACCAGTGACTGAAAGTGCTTGAACACTGTATAGACATCATAACTGTGAATATTAAAGCCCAATGGGGAAAGGAAAACCTTTTTATTAATCACTGTAACTTGCAAAACTAAAAGATATCGTAAAATGCTGATGGAAAGCAATGTAATTGGGGTTTAAAATTCAACACACAGCCAGTAAAACACCAAGTGAGCAGAGCAGTTAAGTAAGTCTGAGTCCTGTAGTGTGGTGATATTGTGCACTTTTTTACAGATGGGGGCAGTGCAGGCACTGTTTTGAGAGGATCACTTTTGTCTTTTCTAGTTTTGACCTGCATTAACGTTTTGAAGTTGTTCTAACTAGGGTTAAAACTGAGGCATGCACTATAACATTGACTGCTGTGCCATCTGTCCCTTTAAAGTAGAGGAAAGAACAGCAATATTGAAATATTATTTCAATTTATACGAATAGGTTTGTATTTTAATATATTTAAAAAATGTGTTTTATTTCTGTGAAGCTGAAATTTCAGCATCCTTACTCCAGTCTTCAGTGTCACATGATCCTTCAGAAATCATTCTAATATGATGATTTGCTGCTCAGTAGACATTTGTTATTATTATCAGTTTTGAACAAAGTTGTGCTGCTTAATAATTTTTAAGGAAATGGTGATTTTGATAAATAGAAAGGTCAAAAAAGTGTAACAAATGGTCTGTAACATCATAAATATCTTTATTGACATTACTGCCGATTTAATATGTCCTTGCTAAATAAAACGATCATTTAAGTTTTTATTTATTTATTTGACATCTTACTGGCTCCAAAGCTTTTAGTCTTTATGTCATAGTATGCCATAATATGATTTACTACTTGCTAGTTGCTGGTGGTATTAAGGGGATGGACACTGAAACTAGAAAGCATCCGATTGGACCAAAATCTGTGTAGTGCAGGATTTTATATTATATCTGTCAATGTTTAGAAGTACACTTGCATTTAGATGCGCTCAAAGCTACACACATGCACTACAAGCGTGATCGGGGCTTTAATAGCATAAAACATTACTCAAGCTCATATCTGCTGTCCACAGACATCCTCTATTGTATTTATTTCTGACTTGTTTTATGCTTGTTGTTTCCCCCTCCAAATACAGCCCCTTCTTTTCAAGGCACAGTCATTGTGCTCAGTGCAGCGGTGCAGTTGACTTTGAAATAAATGAAAGGGAACTTTTAGATAAATGAAAGAGAAAACCATGCCAGCTGCATGTTGAACAAGCTCTTTTTTTTCATCTGGCCAGAACTGTTACTTTTCTCACAATCACACTTCCCTACTTTATATGCAGTGAGAGTATAGTTGCCTACACTGGATTTTGCTTTGTCAAGGTGATGGGGTCCTGCTTTCTGTGGCAGCTAAGATTCCCATCAAGACTAGCTTCTCCTGGCAGAATACTCCACTCTTCTGATCCCGCGAGTTTTCACTCATTCGAGCCAAGCCCAGTCCACACAATGCTGGGAGCTAAATCCACCTCATCCATCACAGCCGGACCTAATGCAGTCAGCACACACATATAGTGTATATGAGGAAGAACCAAACTACATAATCTCACAGCCCTAAAACAGGAGCAGGTGTGAACAATTTTTTAGGGATGTATGATATCCAGGCACGTGCAGAGGGAGGGGGCGTTGGGTGCTTGAGCACCTGCCCCTTTGCCCTTTGGTGCCCAAAGTGCCCTTTTGTCAAAGCAAAATTTCCTCTAATTTTTTTTGTCATAACGTTTCCTTTTGTGAATGCCTACTCATGCCCAATCTAAATATTAGTAAAATTTTGAATAATAATTTAGCCATCAATAAGCTGACCAACATGATGACCTTTGACCTGACGACGACTACCTCCTCATCCGACTGGGACGATTCGTCACTCCGCACGCGCATTTTTAATTTTCAGAGGATATTTTCAACACCGCGGAAGCTGGTAAGTGGTGTTTCATTCTCAGCGAAGTCATTTTGATATTTATTTACTTATTATTATTTTACAAGAACGACGTGATGTGAGAACATGCAGATGTGTTGTTTATATTGCGGTGTGTAGCCTGTAGTGTAATGTTAGCGTGCTGTTTGATGGAGAAACGTTTCACAGGCATCGAGGGCAGAGGCGTCATGCCCATTCAAAGATTTCTGAGCCAAGTTGATTTTAAATGCAGCTTCCAAACGACAAAAAAAAAGAACAGCATAATAATATTTTTTATATATTGGATATAATCACACTGTTGTGATTAGATCGTTCAGTGCACAGCATCAGCTGCTAAATTCAAATCTGTGTTCGCTGGCTGGCGCTGAGCCAGAGATGTTGGTTCGTACAACGCTTCATGATAACCAATCAACGGTTCTGTTGCGCGAATGCAATGGCCAATCGGAGACGTGCAGAAGAGTCATCATGAAACGCAGTGTTTTTGTTCACTTGCTCGCTGACTGAATTATTTAGCGAATTCTTTCTTAAGAGAGAGAGAGAAAAAAAAATCCTGATGTGGATAATGTAATGTAAAGTGCTTCAGTGATTTTAATGGGAGTTTTTGAGAGTGCCTGAACTCTGGCTAGACTGAATGTAAATGTTCTTTACTCTCTGTAAAATGAAAGTGTTAAAATAAGTAACTTACAATATTGTTATTCAAATTTACATTAAATGCTAATTCAGTCGTATTAAAAATATTTTATGGCATGATATGGCACTTAAGTAAAAAGTCGGGGTTTTATGTGTAGTTAATAGATTACACTACCTTTCCATTTACTGATCAAATAACAATCTATAAAGGTGCAGAACGCGTTTACTTACACGTTTCAGAATCGAAGTATTTCCTGATATATTAAGCATGTTTGGAATTGTTTTGAATAAAAAGGAAAAATAAATAAAACATAAGCCTATATAAGTTATACAGTGCCTTCATTGCATGACTCAGTTGTTTGTTGTTTTGTATCAATATTTAAGGTGGACTTATTGATTAGGTGCAAGAATAGTAGTGATGGTTAAAATAATAGATTGATAATGAAATAGTAGATTGTGCCTTGATCCTTGATGGGCATAGACTGGAAAGTAATAGTGTCACGGTTTTACGCTGCCTGAAGGAATACGGAGTCGAGGATAAACAGAATAAGGCTTTTAATATATCCAACACAGGGGATATCCAACATGGAGCACAGAGGTAGACACACGTAAGTAGCAAGTGATAACAAGTGAGAAGACCCGACAAAACAGAACTGAAGGGACACGGCTTATGAACAACAGATAATTGGGGAAACACAGGTGGATGGAATCATTAAATTAACAGGGACATGGAACACATGAGGAAGATAATGGACACACCTGGGAACTAATCACACACGGAAAGACAGAAACTGGGTCACGGGCAAAAACACATTAAATGAGTCCAGGTGTGACAGTACTCCCCCCTCCCGGTAGGTGCGTCCTCGCACCGTAGAAACAACAGGGGGAGGCGTAGGTGGGAACTTGGGAGGAGGTTCCGGTGGAGGACGGACTTCCAGGAGGGGGCCAGCAGACAGGGACCACAGAAGGAGGAGCCAGGGAGGAGACGACGGAGGAAGGAGCCAGGGAGGAGACAGGAGCAGGAGGAGCCAGATGGTCCACCAGAGACCAGCCAGGACGGAGATCCAAGGTGGAGTCGACGGCGGGAGGAGCCATGGTGAAGGAAGGGTCGATGACACCAGGGGGCCGACAGGCGGAGACTGCACCGGTGGGTGAGGAGCCCAAGATGGAGCAGCACAGCCGCAGAGCCAGGGGGACGTCGAGGTTCCGGAGGGCCTAGGTGGAGCAGAAGGCTCAGGCGACCAAGGCGGAGGCAGGGTCCTGGCAGACCGCTGTGGAGCCGGAGCGACCGAGGATGGAGGTGGAACCGGAGGGAAGGAGGAGCCTGACAAAGCCGGAGGGATGGAGTGACGAGGTGGAACCAGAGGAGAGGAGTCCCGAGGCGGCGGATGGTCGACGACTGACCAAGGTGGAGCCGGAGGGACGAGGGAGCCCGGTGGAGCAGGTGGGATGACAGGCCACGGTGGAGACGAGGGAGCTAAGAGCCAAGGCGGAGCCGCTGGGTCGAAGGACCGAGGAGGAGTCCAGGGCTCGGAGGCTGGAGGCGGAGACAGGGCCTTAACCCGCCAAGGCGGAGCTGGAGACTGGCAGTCCAGCGGCGAACCACCGCGCCCCGATGGCGCGGACTGAGGGTGAGCTGCGGGACTGGCTGGCACCAGCAGGGATGACGAGGAACTGGCTGGTCTAGGAGGAGGAGAGAGGAGAAGGATGGGAGGGAGGACAGGAGGATCAGGACTGGACGGAACCAGCGAAAGAGGAGTAGAGGGACCAGCAGGTTTGGGAGGAGGCGGGAGAGGGAGGCTGGGAGGGAATACAGGAGACACAGAAGATTCAGGGCTGGGTGGAACCAGCGGAGACACAGAAAATTCAGAGCTGGGCGGAACCAGCGGAGACACAGAAGATTCAGAGCTGGGCGGAACCAGCGGAGACACAGAAGATTCAGAGCTGGGCGGAACCAGCGGAGACACAGAAGATTCAGAGCTGGGCGAACCATCGGAGACACAGAAGATTCAGAGCTGGGCGGAACCATCGGAGACACAGAAGATTCAGAGCTGGGCGGAACCAGCGGAGACACAGAAAACTCAGGGCTGGGCGGAACCAGCGGAGAAACAGAAGATTCAGAGCTGGGCGGAGCCAGCGGAGATACAGGAAACTCAGGGCTGGGCGGAACCAGCGGAGAAACAGAAAACTCAGGGCTGGGCGTAACCAGCGGAGAAACAGAAAACTCAGGGCTGGGCGGAACCAGCGGAGAAACAGAAAACTCAGGGCTGGGCGTAACCAGCGGAGAAACAGAAAACTCAGGGCTGGGCGGAACCAGCGGAGAAACAGAAAACTCAGGGCTGGGCGTAACCAGCGGAGAAACAGAAAACTCAGGGCTGGGCGGAACCAGCGGAAATGGAGCAGAGGAAATGACTGGAGGAGGTAGGAGTGGGAGACTGAGAGGGTATACAGGGGAATCAGGGCTGGACGGAACCAGCGGGGAAACAGGAAAATTAGGGATTACCTCCATAGACCAGTCCATCAGATCCAGAACTTGCTCCATATGATCTTCAGAGACTGCATACAGCTCACCCTCAGTCGCAGGAGTGTGGGCAGGGCTTTCCTCCACGCCCTCGATCTCCACGAGGACTCCCACGATGCACGGTGTTGCCGGCTCACAAACCTGGTCAGTCGCGCTCTCGAGATCCTGTTCCCTGTCAATGGATTGATCGGGCTCTGCGGCTGCGGTGGGCTCTGGCTCCGTGTAGCGAGTTGGTGGCTGGCTGGTCTCTGGGTAGGGAGTGGGACTGGCGAGATCCTCTATGGGGCTGAAGGTGAAAGATGAGCCATTTCTCGCCAGAGTCCACTCCACGTATGCGGCGAAATCCTCCCGAGGACCATCTTCGGACGACAACCCCTCTGCATTTGGAGTTCAGGCTGGTGTTGTAGAAGGTGCAGAGCGCGCCGTCCGGGTAGCTGGTGGCATTAGCTAATAGGAGAAACTGTCTGGTATGGTCCTCGAGAGAACGTCCTTCCTGCTTCAGCAGGAGGATGAGGAATTCGGGACGATAGAGGGGATCCATAGAACACTACGAAACAAAAAGACTTGAAAACACAAAAACAAAACGGAGGGAAAAAAACACGCAGTTTTCTATTTTCTTCTTTAGGTCGGGTCTTCTGTCACGGTTTTACGCTGCCTGAAGGAATACGGAGTCGAGGATAAACAGAATAAGGCTTTTAATATATCCAACACAGGGGATATCCAACATGGAGCACAGAGGTAGACACACGTAAGTAGCAAGTGATAACAAGTGAGAAGACCCGACAAAACAGAACTGAAGGGACACGGCTTATGAACAACAGATAATTGGGGAAACACAGGTGGATGGAATCATTAAATTAACAGGGACATGGAACACAATTTTTGGAATAATGGTAATAATAATATAATGAATAATAGTGGAAATAATTTTTCTTTTTTTACTTTTAAACTTAAAATTGTCTCTTCTGATCTTTTTCTTTTTCAAAACTGCATCACAGCATTTGCTGCCGTATCAATACATAATCATCCATATCAATACGCAAATCGGCAAGGAATGCATCACAATATATTGCTATTTTGAACCGCGCTATTTAAAGCCTTGTTCCATGTGCCCCTTTTATACTTTGAGCACCTGCCCCTCCAAAGGTCTCTGCACGGCCCTGATGATATCACTACCAGTGGTTATCAGCTAGTTTTGGTAGACACTGAATATTTAATTGTGATAACTCATTTAATCTTTTTACATTTATTATCTTCATCGTCATCTAACGCTCCCTTTAATGAATAGTTCACCCATAAACTAAGATTTGCTGAAAATGTACTCACCCTCAGGCCATCAAAGATGTAGATGTGTTTATTTCTTCCTCATAAGAGATTTGGAGAAATTTACATCACTTGCTCACCAATGGATCCTCTGCAGTGAATGGGTGCCGTCAGAGTGAGAGTCCAAACAGCTGATAAAAACATAATCCACAAGTAATCCATACTACTCCAAGCCATCAATTAACCTCTTGTGAAGGGAAAAGTTGATTGTTTGAAAGGAACAAATCCATCATTGATGAGTTCCCTCCTGATTCAGATGGGATGACTTTAACTGGAGAAAGCAATATTAATATACATAGGACTCATAGTTTAGGTAGAAGCAACGGTTTGAAGTTAAAATGCCTTAATCTTGGATCTATGTCTTGCAAACACAGCTTGTGTTTTATTTAAATTGCTTGTGGATTATTGTGATGTTTTTATCAGCAGTTTGGACTCTAATTCTGATGGCACCCATTCACTGCAGAGGATCGGAGGATCCATTGGTGAGCAAGTGCTACATTTATTAAAATGTGTTCCAAAGAATCTCATATGGCCCAAGAATGAGTGCATTTTCAGCAAATCTTCTTTTTTGGATTAACTACTTCAAGTCAACATTTAAAATCACTAATAACTGATTTTAGTTTTAGTGCTTTCATTTCTTTAGGCAAAATAGCATAGATCTCTCTATTAATTAGTTATCACTAATTATCGGCTTATCAATAATGGCCAGAATTTTAAGATCAGTGTCTCCCTAGCATTATTACTTATTTACAAAAATCAACTAAGTGCAGGCAGTGCAAAATAAAAAAATACAATAAAATAAAAAATCGGAAACTAAGGAGTTATTTGTCAGTATTTATTTGGCGCTGCATTTTTAAATGAATAGCTGTGCATTGTACATTTCAGCACATGTAAATCAGCAGAGTCAGTCTGCTGTGGTTATATTCCCGTCAGTACAGACTCTTTAACTTGGGAAGAAGAATCAATGGTATTCATTAAACCTTGATGGCCTCTTGTTGATGGGCCTTTCGTCTGTTTCCTTTTACTACAGTAAAAGAAATGTGGACAGCTTATTTAAAAATGCTGACCCCTGCGCTGACTAAGGATTTGAGCAGAATAAAATAACTTGGCATAAACAGTAATGTTTAACTTAAAGAGCTCAAGCATATTAGCATAATAAGAGCTTACATGTCGACAGATGGAAGCAGTCTGTGGATGTCAGCTAGCCAGCTGGCTCTTTCTGATATTTTGGAAATGTTCCGATTTTTATTTATTTATTTATTCATTTATTTTTTTTCGTCAGGCATAAAATTGTTTGGCTTTTGCATGTTCTGCTTTGCGTTACTTCATTTTCTAGCAGACAACAGAGTTCAGGAATGTTCCAGACTGAGGATTATCAATAGCTTGTTAAACAATGATGAAAGGAAAGTCTGTAACAATTTAGCTCCATATGAGCATTTTTGAGAAAACAAATCTTTAATAAACAAAAAGCCAGACAAAGCTTTTCATTAAACAGACATTAAGAGTGATGCACAACAGTTTACAGAATAAATGTGCGGCAGTCTTTGGCATGGCAATATTAGTTTGGCTCTCTTTGTGTTTTAGTGACAGTTTCCACTACAAGAAGCACATAATGCTCAGCTTCACTGTTAAAAGATAAACCTTCTTTTATAAACTAGAAATATGAGCAATATGCAATATGCTCTGTTGAGATGTACATTATATATGTGATGTAAATAAAAAGAAAGAATTGTTCTTTCATTTCACATCACAGCAATGTTCACGCATATGAAAAACAAGTGTACCTAATTGTATTGAACATGCACTTGTTGTGTACTTCACATTTTCAAAGTATATATATATATTTAACAAATCTGTATAGGTTATATAATACGAAATTAAATAAAAGGCCTCTTGATAGACTACTTTTTATGACTATAACTAAATCATTATTTAATAATCTTTTGACATGCTTTAAAAGACACTTGATATTCTGACTAATTTCCTGCTAAAGAACATTTGAAGTACTTTAAAATAGATTATAATTTAACTGAAATGTGTTATTCAATATTGCATGTAAAGTATGTATATGTTTGTGTGTGTGCTATATTGTTTATATTAGTTTACATTAAATGCTTTTCAGTGCACTTCAACCATTTTTCAAAGACAACAGAAAAAAATTATGAAACTACATATAAGGTCCTACTTACAGTAAGTGGGTCAAAACAGTGTTTTAAAGTTTAGCTAATTGCATCTAATATACCCTGTTAACCCTTGCTGTATTTTCTAAGGTAAATAACTGTAAAATAGCCAGTGTTTTGCTGTATCTTCTGGGAACAATATCTTACTGTAATATGAGGTGCATCTTTAAGAATTTATGCAGCTCAAATAATAAATTACAGTAAATTACTCTATGTACCCATTACAGGTACCAACTGTAACATTAATCAGTAAATTACTGTCCTCCAACACTACTCGAGTGCATTATGTCAAATTATATTGTGAAGTGTACACATATTCATGCAGAAACCAAGGATTTATGCAATATGCATTAACACACACATACACACGCACTGACTGCCTTATCCTAAAAGTGAAGGTGTTGCCTCTTTAAGGCAGCCTGGAGGTCAAGTCATTTGTTTACTTTTCAGCGTGCATTGTAAGGCAACCAGTTGCGACATTTTCACGTTTTAAGCCTTAAAATGGAACCTTACACAAGGAGTAAGTAAACTGTCCAAATGTAAGTGTGGTTTCTAGAATACTTTATGTGAAGTTAAATCGTTATTATTTGTTCTTGGACTTCCTTTGTTTCCAGAATGCTATATGGTTAGTTGAGTTTTGAGCCTCTCCTCGAAACTTAGAGTGACGTCCCTTGGTGTTGCAAAATATTTAATTGATCAAAAATTTACCAACTCAGATTGTTTATTTATTTAGTAATGTTTTATTTATTCATTTAATTGGTTAGTCAACATTTGCCACAATTTGCCACTCTCTGTGCTTTTTGGTTGCTTATATTTTTTTAAATATTGAGTACCAGGAGTCAGCCAGTGCCACACTTAGCTCATTCAAAAGTAAGTGTTAAAAATCATTATGTCCAATCATGGTTTTATTTAAGGAATATATTTTTTGCCAATATGCATTTGTTGTTGTACTTGGTTCTCATAATACAGGTATATATATATATATATATATATATATATATATATATATATATATATATATATATATATATATATATTCTTTTTCTTTTTCAGCAGCAAATCTGGGTCTACAGTTAAAAGAAAGGTTCAAAATGTGAATCCACATGTCCATACATTTTTGCAGAGCCTTACCGAATATGAATAGAAAAACGTAAGCAAAAGCAGTATTTCTTAAGACTTTCATTATAAACTGGTAATTTAATTTTTGTTGAATTATTACAGGTATTACACTGTTGCCAGTTAGTTACTGTTAAAGATTCATTACAGCAACTAGCTGGCAACAGTGTTGCCAGTATTTTACTGTAAAAAAACCTGGTAAGGTCTAACAGTGTATAGTAAATCTAAACTATGATAAATTTACCATCAAGTGTCAAAAAAACATCACATTCCGTTTACACTTAAATGTATTCTTTTAAAGTATATTATTTTTGTAATACTCTTTTTAAAATAATGCTGAACTGCACTTCTTTTTCACATGGTGAAAATTATGGAGATATTGTATGACAATTAAAGCCCGTCTAATTCATGTTTTGGTCCTGTTTTGTTTTGTACTGTATACTGGCAGACGTGACCTTGAATCAGCAGTGACATATGTGTTTAGATGAAAACATGTGAAGATGAGTAAGATGTCTCCTTTGCATGATAAATTATCCTTTAAATAATGGACAGCATAAGAGCCTACAGCATCAAATCAGTCTTTCTAAAGCTTGTCAGCTGCATTGATTACCTGTATTGAATGAGTAGTGTGTATGAATTAAAAAGAGTTAAATGCATGTCTAAAAGTAGCCTGCTACAGGGCATTCACATCAGGCTGGATAAATGGAGAAGAGAAGCAGCTTGACACATTCTGAATCCTTAATATGCAGCCCAGCATTCTGACTGACAATCCATTCATCAGTTTCTTTAGCCTATTTAAAATGATCTTCTACTTTTTCCTCTTATTCGTCCAGATGTTGCACCAAAACTCAAGCATGCAGGTTTTGGGAATAAGCTGCAAACTGCACTTTTGCAAAACTGCAGGTGTTGCTGTAATTTTAATTACAAGGTCATGGAAAAAGTTGTAGTCCCGAGAGCCAAAATTAAATTAATACATGTTTATTATTAAATTTGTATCATTATGTTTCAGTGGTAGCGGAGCTCTAATCTACCCACAGGTTTTTCACACTATAATTATGTGTATCCTCTGGTGATAAATATTAATGAAACTATGCAAAACTGTGCAAAAACATTGCATTGTCTTGGGTGCTAAAATGGCACTATTATATGATTTTCTAGCTCGCACAAATCTAATCCATGATCTGATATTTAATTGCACTAATAATTGTTAAACTGAGCTCTTAATCTTCCTTAAAGGGACTGGATATGATTTTACTGTCTCATTAACTTTATTCTGTCATGATTTACTCATCCTCACAGTTCTCTATTCTGTGGAATAAAAAAAAATAAAAAAAGTAAAAAAAGAAACTATTTTGAGAATAAAGAATAAAGAGGATATTTTGAAAAAATGTTTTAACTGTTTTTGTTCATAAAGTGAAAGTCAATGGGGTTTAAAAGTCTAAAGTTTGAAAAGAGACATAAAATATTCCTCATACTCCAATCCAGGTTAATCCATTCAACTCTTTATTGTTTTAAAAAGTCTAAGAGAATATCACTGATTTTTTCTTCACTTTCAGATTAAATCAAATCGTTGATCAATTTACAAATACAGAATTCAAATAAATTATTGTGACATGAGCAATACCATCAAATCTCATTGGTTCTTGTATGTCACATGACATATATCCTGGCATAAGTGCCAGTGAGGTTTAGTTTCTTTATTGATTATACTACTTTTATTTAATTTTTGTGGCTTACAACTTTTGGACTTTCATAATATGAACAAAGCAGCTGATAATGTTTTCAAAATATCCTCTTTCACTCTGCAAAAGTAAGAAAGTCAAGTTTGGAGCATCATGAGTAAATGATGACAGTTTTTCTTTTTGGGGATAAAATTACCCTCTTCAAATGACAAAATTAGGTTTTAGCATTAAATGAGTGGATGTTGTGTTGTGTTGTTTGTTTCACTGGGCTCTTTAGGTGTTTCGTCAGTATGGTGACTAGGTTCTGGGGCTATTTTGCAGATAAATGCTTGACAAAATGAGAACAGACAGGCAAGCTGATGACAACAGCACTCTAGTTAACTAACCTCTTCTATCACAATACCTTCAGCACAAGCTTATTTTTGTCTTGCTCTGACTGCAAACCTCAGAAAACGTTACATCATTGTATTTGCATAAACCAATGACTTTTAAAAGAAAACCTGTGTTAATAGGGAAAGAGCAAGTGATTGAGAATTAAAGAAAGCAAAGAGAGAGCGCAATGATCCGGTAAAGAATGGTAAGTCTGTTCTTGATGAGTCGGCCATGGATGACGGCTGAATGACTCTTGCTAAACTCAATATGCAGAGTCATCAGTGAGATCTGACAGACAGAGATGATTTAAAGCTTGTGAGGACAGTGGTGGAACTCCTCTTCTATTTGTCTTTTATCTTCTCGGCCAGAGAGTTTAGTATAGTTTAGTAGAAGTCTGTGCTGATTTATGTGACTGGAGAAGTTGGAACCTGCAGTTCTCTGCTCCTATAGATATAGGGAGAGAATGATATCTGAGACTGAATCGCTTAAAAATCTCTTAAAACACACTTCGCACTCACACTGGCTTAGTTAATTGATCTGCTAAAACTGAATAATGCACGACAGGGGAACTGTGACATTGTTTTTCTGAAAGTAATAAAAATTTTCACCTCAAGAGCTCCATTTCTGCATTCCATAGCATATTGAGTTGGGTGGTGGAAATTACAGTTTACCCCCACCCCCCCAAAACATAACAAATACATATATAAATATCCTATTATCGATCTTTACTGTTGTCTCCTAAGAAAGTACACTGATATTATTAGTTTAAAATAGTTTGGTGTGGCAGAAATGATGCCACAACTGCAGATCAGTTGTACATTTTGAATGTTTATTGCACTCTTTGTTTATATTTTACACTCTGTTTATATATGCACTCTTTGTTAATATCATTTTTTAAATCATATTTTTTTCATTTAGCATAGTCTGAAAGGCCAAAGGTAAAACAATAAATATTTTACATAAAAGGTATTAAAAAATAAACAAATAAAACAAAATGTAAATATGTAAGTTATAATTAAAATTCACACCTGAGACATAAAAATGCCAAATGGTGAAGAAACACCCATATCTTGATTTTAACCTCCACAAATGACCAAATAGGAAGCAAACACATTTCTGTACAAGGAGAAAAGAAGAAGAAGAAGAAGAAGAAAACATTGGTAAGCCTGTGCTATGTTGTGCTGTTGCATGTATGACTGCACATTCTCAAAAAAAAAAAAACAATACTTTCGTGACACTTCAGGGTCTCAAGCTATAGACTGCATGCAGAATATAAATGCAGACACAGGTGTTGAAAAGCAGCACTTTGTAGAACTTAGAAAGTTTATTTCTTTTTGAGAAGTTGTAGGAACAGTTTTAGTAGTGTATTTTCATGTACTCTACTGGATTACCACATCACTCATTTGGATCTGAAAAGGATTCTAGTCATAAAACAATACTGGACATGGCAGGACACCACAGTAATCAGTACAATACAATACATTATGTCATGTCTATTTTCAGGAAAACAGATGGTGTACTTATGTTAGTAGTCCAGAGTTTGTCAGCATTGCACTTATTCCGACACCCTGCATAAATAACCGAATGTGTGAGAAGTAACAAACCATAAACAAGTATGATTTATGTCATTAATAACAAGTTTGAAACAACAGTCTCATATATAGAGTCCGCTAATGATGACGAGGTATAAAACAGAGAGCGACAGTCTATTTCTACTGCCTAAGAGCCTGCAGTGCAGTGCTGCCATATAATACACAGCCTGTGAGTGACTCAGTGAGCCATTGATGATTGGACTCACTAAAACAATAAATATTGTAGGTGGTTTTTACACCATGAAAAGGTGATACTGTTCTACATTCTATATAATCTCCTGCTTCATTATAAGCCAGGACATAAGAAATATTTCTGTCCATCCTTACGTTCTTGTTCTTTGTATATTCACTGCTTGAGTAACAAATCTTTCTTATTTGGTTTAGTTGACATTGTGCGTGTCTTTGTGCAGAGTTTTCCAAAACTGTAATTATTTTTTTCCAGACTGTAACACAGCTGAAGCTTTGCAGGTCTTGTGGGATTTTTTGCTTCTGGAGGACATTTGTTGAGACTTACGACAGCAGGATTGGACAAGATGTTTTCCATTTCTCTGAGGCGAAATGAACTGCAGGAAGCAAGAACATTTGGGATTGGGATTAGGGAGATTTTTAATCCCAATCCCCCCAAAAAAATCAAAAAAATTTCCAGAGAGACAGGGACAGAGAGGATAATTTGTTTAGCACACATTTTTGAAGAAAGGAGAAAAGCTTTTATTTCACATCTATGTCCAGATTTTACAATAGTTCTGGAAAAATAGATAAACACCAATAAATCTGTTTAAAACATTAAGACATTTTTCTATTGTGTCAGGAGAAAGAGACAAGAAATCCTGGGATATCAAATAAACATATTTGACTGCAGAAAATTGATTGATCAATTTGACCAAAAGTATTCTAAAGAGACGTGCAATAATAAATCATAATTAATAAATCACACAGCCCTCAAGAAAGCTTGGACTGAAATATCTCTCTAAATTAGCACAGAACAGGACCATATTAAATTTTACATCTTTTTTAAATGTATGCCACATGGTGGCAACAGTATAACACATATGAGAGCAAAGAGTGTTTGACCCCAGCTCAGTTTAACCAGTTGAAAAAATATATAAAACAAACTTATTTAAATTATGAAATAAACTACATTTTTTATTATAGATTTTTATCAATTTGATAAACCTCAGTTTTATACAACCACAAGGTAACCTCAGTTTAATACACCATTAATAAGAATCTGACTTTTGACATTTCTATTCCACTCACTCTAATTAGAATTACAATGTGTCATTATTTACAGCAAAAAAAAAAAAAAAAAAAAAAAAAAAAAAATGGAACTAATGGAATTAATGTAGCTTATTTATTAAGCTCAGTGTGACACAAGGTTTCATCTGGGCTTGTCTGGTAGGCTTCCACTTATGGTGTGCTATTTATATAAACACAAACCAGTATAAAAGAGAGAGATTAAGTTTCAATATTAATATAATGGATATTATGCAGTCATGGCTTCTGGAATCATTCTGCAGAACTGTGGCCTTGATTACAGCCAGGCCACATGTACAAATTACCTTCATTTATGCAGGGTAGAGTAAAAGAGCATCTCTGCTCACTTATAGGTCCAGTGTTTTTAAAGCAATCACGTTTCTAAATGTTAGTTTAGAAAAAGCAAAATATGCAATATATGCTAAAGAGCTCTTGAGGGTGGATTTGTCTCCCTGTTCACTGCTCCTTTGCAAATAATGTATAATGGTCCCCTAATGATTGTCAGCATCAAAATTTGTTAAATGGACAGAGGTATGAAAGGAAGAATGCAAATAAATAATACATAAGGCTAGTGGTGTATGACAGCAAGTATTACAGTCTAAGATATGCATGTCATAAAGTCCCATTTCAAGTGCCAATAGTAAATATGTGCACATGTAGGCTATTTACACTTTGAAAATATATAGTATATTTGTAAATGTGATTGCTGTGACTGAAATGAGATTTTCAGATGACATGTTCATTCAAAATAAATTTACACTTTGTTTGCAAATGCTTGCAGCAAATGTGTGTGGCTAAATGGAGGAAAATAAAAATAAATCTCATTTGTTATCTAAATGGGCTGAATATTTAGATTCAGACAGTAAAGAGATGCTAATGAATGTGACTGAACACACAAATATTTCATTTCCAATGAAAATAAACTGACCACCAATCTACGCTCATTTTTTCAGTGTTAATAAGCACAAGAGTTTAAGCTGATAAAAAAATCTGTTGTCACTCACATCCTGTTGGCTATGAAGTATAAAGTGGACTATAAAGTGACAGGGTCTAAAGCCCAGAGAGAAGAACATGCTAAGGAATTCAGAAACGTTGAGAGACTCAAAACAAAAAGGAACATATGATCCACCTCTTTCTCATCTGGTGGATAAATGTTTAAAAGATGATGAGTCTTCTGAACTTCAGCTGATTATCTACAGCAGCCGCTCCGCCACAACTCATTGCACCAAACTTATATGACACAAAATACTTTTTAATAGAATATTTTAAGTGCTATTTTCCATATAACGAATGCAAAGGACTGATACTGTTGCGCCCCAACAATAAAAAAAAAAAAAAAAAAAAAACTCCTGAAACATTGATATAGCACATAATACATCACTGTAATCGCAATTTGTGTGAAAAGGGATAAAAGTATGTGTGTGTACTGCCTCTATTGTTCACTTCAGCTGGAAACTGCAGTGATTGTATGTAAGTACATTTTTGGAGTTTTGCTAAAATGTAGACAGAGGCACGTTTTCATTCAGTCATTCAGTCAGTCATGAGGACTGCAAAATAGAAACTGAGGCATCTACATGAATAAATGTGTCTCGTGGCAAAAATTTTAAGACAGAGTTGTGTGTGTTTAAAGGCAGATTTTATATGGACATTAATTACCATCTGTAGATTTAGAGCCTTTAAATAAAGTGCTAGATGTAGTGCCACCATTGAACTCAATATTCTTTTTCTGCATCTACGTGTGGAACATAAGTGGGCCAAAAATTAATCACCCAGGGCTAGTTTTAGAAAGTTATCCAGCTACACTATTAAACAATTGTGTATTTTTTTTATTATTAATGAGGTTGCTATGTGTGTGTAATCAATAGTTTATGTGCAAGCATTTTACTTGTGTTTGTCTGTAAGTTTTTCTAAGTAAGTGATCCTGTAGCTCAATTGGTAGAGCACTATGCTGTCAAGCGCAAGGTTGGGGGTTCAAATCCCTGGGAACACATGATAGGTAAGGATTGATAGCCTGAATGCACTGTAAGTCGCTTTGGATAAAAGTGTCTGCTGAATGCATAAATGTATGATTTAATTTTATTTAATTATAATTAATTTATAATTCATTGTGAGCTTTCATTTGGAACTCTGTTATGTAAAAGGGTTTTAATTCCTCAGTTAATTAGGTTGAAATCCTTAACTACACAAAGCAGCTCATTAAGTATAGACCCCCAATCGTTTAGGGTCTATTTGTTTTTTGAAAGAATACTTTTATTCAGCACAGACAGATTAAATTGATCAAAAGTGACAGTAATATAAATATATATATATATATATATATATATATATATATATATACATATAAAATAAATGCTGTTTTTGAACTTTCTAAATATCTAAGAATCCTGAAAAAGTATAATGTTTTCTGCAAAGCAGCTCAACTTTCAACATTGATAATAAGAAATGTTTCTTGAGCACCAATTCTGAATATTAGAATGATTTCTGAATCATTGTGTGTTATATATATATATCTTCGGTAAAGAGTGAAGGCAAAGAACATAAGACTGGACCTCCAAAGCGCATCTTGAGGCTTTAAACTGATAAACTATCAGCATCACACAACCTTTTCAGTTGATTCACATGGCACATGGTGTTTATAGTCCAGTGAGGAAATCAGTTATCCGTTATCAGACAGTGGCTTCCATCTTAATGGCTTTGGATTAATGGTGCTCGACTGCTTGTGGGTCTGCCAGTGGACAGGAAGCTGTACTTTTTTTTTTTTACAGCAGGTATCCAGAATGGACATAAATCATGACTACCTGTTAGACTGACAATAAAGTAACCATACTTCCATTTCTATACACAAAAAAAAAAAAAAAAGTATGGAAGTGAGTGAGACAACCACTTTTCTGAGGTTTATAACCTCAAAACATTCCATCATTTGCTGAGGCAGAAAAATACCATAGAATATATATATATATATATATATATATCTTGTATACAATGAATCCATTTGAATACTTGCAGAGACAATAGCTGTGTAAATGAAATGAGTCTGTGTTATGATACACTTGCCCGATATTAGTAGTCTCATCACAATTGGCTCTTCTGCACAAGACATTACCATTTGAGCGTCCCTTTTATATTCTCACTTGAAATTACTTTTGAAGTTATTTTGCCCCAAGTTAACTGAATGAGCCTTTCAAAATAATGGCAAAAGTCTGCAATCTACAAATTCTAAGTGACAAGAAAAAGGCTGTTATTAATTTACAGTATGTGCTGTAACTTTTTTTGTTCCATCATCTCTCTCTCTCTCTCTAAATAATTTGTCCGTCCATGTTTTATCTGTTCTATAAATTCCCTTTCATAAGGCTTTCATAATTCATGAATATTAAAATGTAATCATTTTGGAATTTCACGGTTAAAAATGTATCTAAAGCAGATTTGTTAACTGTACTGACCAGTATGTGGTTAAAATAATGGATTCTCTGATAATGAGCATCTGGAAATAATACTAAAATAAAAACCCATAGGTCTGTGGAGAAGTCCTGATGTTGAAGTAAGGGTTATCAAATCAAAGCTCACTAAGGCTCAGCAAGTGTAATTATTGCACAGGATGAGTAATGCTGCTGCAATGGGTCATGCTGAGAAGAGCATACCTTAAATCCAGACTTCATTTGTTTATTAAAAATCTGGTTAAAAAAATCATTATAGCACTAGTCAGAAATGATCTAATAGGAAGGTAATTAACTGAAGGGCTCAGGTCTTCTGAGTCAACATTCAGTTTTAATGGCTTGAGCTTAATGAAATCTACTGTGAAGAGAAATCACAGTTCACGCACAGACAGATGTAAAATGGCCACAAGATGATGTATGATGTCCAGTGATGTAAAGGTATAAATAAAAATGCAAAACCAGGTCACAAGACTTTCACCCAGGCTTATTGTCATTTTAAATTAAAAGCAAAGGTCATAAAAATAGAGCACAATAAAAGGGGTTTTAAAATGAGCGGTTAGTATTGCTTTTAAAACTGGGTCATGGTGCCAAACATGTGGTACCTTACAAGTTGTTTAACAGCAGACAACAAACATTAAATGTGTCTTTACTTTCCTCATTAAATATTCCTGGCCTTAAAACACAGCAAAATTGCATGCTTAACTGTCGGGTAAAAAAAAAGAACAATGACAGCATTATCACGGCTCAATCCTTGAAGTACAAAATGAAACCCATTACCTGGCTCTAGCTAATCAAAACAGCTTTTCATATTCATATATTTTTTTTTATATAATTTCATAATTCTGTTGTCTTTAAAATATGGTTAAAGTATGTACTGACAAGTGATTATGGAAGCTAAAAATAATTCAGTGTAATTTCTATTGATACTTGTATGATGTTTTTAAATGAAACTAAAAACTGTACACATTTTTAATGGTGATATGACATTAAGTACACTGTATATTATTAATAATAAACATTAAATCTACTAATGTTAAATGTAATTAAATACCAAACCACAGTTAAAATCATGTTGCATGTGCTTTAGAATGTTAGTCAACACATAAAAATAAGTGTATGCTTCTTAAACTTAATTATAAAAATACTTTTAAGGTACACTTTTATTTTGATTTATTTTTTAATATTATACTTCATGGATATTTATTTTTATTTAATTAATATGACATTTTCTGAAAGTACAGTTTTTTTAAATAATAATAATAATAAGAAGAAGAAGAAGAAGAAGAAGAAGAATTGTTTAAGATTTGAAGTACACTACAATTAATAAATTCACAATCCAATAGTTTTCTATAATACCCCTAAAAATTCTTAAACGTAGCAACATGTTTATAGGGTCAAGCAATTATTAAAATAGACTACATGTAGGTACAGGTATTTACCTTATAAATATGCAAATAAGAATGCTAACTCAGGGTTTACTAACGTAAACAGTGAAATATTGAAACCAGAAAATTTATTTTGTACACTGTCACAAGATATTATATCATGAGTGAATTAAAGCAAGGCAAGATATTCTAAACTTTTAGGCCCTGGCTATAATTCTGCATACAGCTGCCTCTTGTAAATGGCTGACATGCATGAGAAAGCTGGACAGATGTGTGACTTCTGCAGCATCTAGAAGGCTGTTCATTGATGGTGGCTGTGGATAGCTGTGCGGTGGCATGGGAGTATAATTCATCTTAACATACACTTTCAGAGGTTAATCAGGTTGAGTTAGACTGTGTTTGATAAATGATGCAATACTCTACCTATTTTAACAGTCCTGAGGATCAATGCAATCAATGGTGAGAGTAATGCGAGAGGATAGTTTGGACAGGTGCCTTTGAGCATGTCCCCTGTGATAACACACGCAATGAACCTCCGTTCAGAAGTCAAACCAAATAAGTCACATTGAGCTGTGTGACGTGCAGGAACAGGCCAGTGATTCAAAGATTTCTAATCCAAACCAGAAAAATGATCTCTGAATCAAAGCTATTTATATCTAATAGAGAAAAGAGATGAATCATGCTTTAAGATCATTTTTATTATGTTCATCATTTAGGTGTAAATTGTAATTGTGACATATGAGTGAAGTTAGCCATTTTAATTGAAAAATGTAAAATTTAAATAAATAAATAAACTTTCGAGGTGAAATTTTTGGGACCTGATGTGCAGCATTTTATGTCTTTTTAGCGTTTCCTCGTGTATTCACAATAAACACGCTGCATATATTAACTCAATATGAATACAATTTGTGTGCTCTTTTGTGGGAGAACTGAGTGAATAAGCCAAATAAAAGAACCAAAGTCATTACATACATAGATAACAAGACAATAAAAGGCATAATATAATCTGACTAGATTTTTTGCATGAAACTGGCTTCTTATAGGCAGGTTAAATGAGCATACAAATAGCCCAAAGCGTGGTCCTTTTATGTCCTTGCACTTCTCTCCCTCCAGACAGCTGCTACAGGCTCACTGTCTGATTCTATAGACATTTATTTATACCCTGGCAACACTGGGCTGCTGAGGTGAGAATGATTGTGACTGAAAAAGAAAAAAAATTGAAGAATTGATCTCTATGGTATCCATCCATTTTTCCAATCGATGCTGGAGGCTATGGCTAGAAAGTAAAACCAATGCTGCAAAAGTGACACAAGACTGAGACTTGTAAACATAGAGACTGAAAGCATGTATAGAGATAGCACAGCAAAGCCCTGTTCAAAAGAGCTGATCTGGCAAGAGTGATAAAGCGATGGATGTGTATTACTGAAAGCCCATTCCTTGGATAAAAAGCAGAAATAGGCTAAAGTAAATGAAACCATTCTAATCTGGTGATTTGAACAGACAAAGATAAGGGGAATATTTTCTGAGAGAAAACACTTACATTTTGATCTATTTAAAGTTATTTTATGACTTTTTACAATATAGAATCCAACGCATATGAACTGATTTTATGGTACTTTTTGACAGCAGTGGTCTAACTGCAGCAGGGGTGGGGAATGTGTATTTCTTACAATATCTACATCCTTGCAGTGATACAGTGCTGTCAGACAGAGTCCAAGCAGCCATTTTCTGTGAGAAAAGCAGCAAACAGTATCTCTGTAGAAACACATAAAGAGCATTTTGTGTTTAGTCGGTGCTTTATAGTGACATAATACCCATTGAGAAGAAGAGACCTCCAATTCAAAGCCAGAGCTGCTAAATGCTTCAATATCAGAGCTCTGACCCTAAAAAAAGGGTTGAAACCAGTCTAAATAACTCTAAAGTTAAAAATCTCACTGTACACAGCAGAGTATTTTAAAGCTGATCCAAACTCCTCAGATTCCACTAGTGCTCTTAATGAAAAGCTGGTGGCCCATTATTCTCCACATTATCTGCTGGGCACAAGCTGTTTCAGATTCTGCCCTTGAGATATGGCAAGTGTTGCAGGACCAGATTTCAAACACTGAGCCTCAGAAATGTGTGCTATGCCAGAAACAGGATTCCAGGCTTATACAGACAATAATAATGAAAAAAAACTGTGGCTTCAAAGACATTTTTAGTTTTATTTTTTCAAATGCACGAATAACAATAAAGAAATGTTTTTTTTTTTTTCATAATACACTTGAGGAACTACTGGAAGCTGTGTGGAAATGAATCTCACCCATAGCAAAATTTCATAGTCACCTACAAGTACTTCATGCATGAACATATTAAAATAGATTTCATCCGTCATCTATCCGTATCCACTTCACAGCGGATTCAAAACATTTTGCTACACTGAATTTACAGTGCATATCAATTTATGCACAATTTCTTCCACAGCTATCTGGGAAAAACTGTATATTTATGAGGACAAAAAATTCATACGATTTAAAATGAGAAATAGCGTGCCACTGTGAGATTGTCAACTGTTTGAAATAAAATAGCAATTACAATATTTAAAGTCATGGCCATCTTGGAAACTAATTCTGGCAGCTATTTTCAGTCATAAAAATCAAGACACATAAACTAGATAACATGACATATAGAACAAAGGAACCAATAAGAATGAGAAACATGAAGGAAAAGGAAAACACTTGACTAGGTCAGGGAAACATATGAGAGGGTAAGAACCAAGACAAGAAAGTACAAAATAAAATATAAGAAAACCTAAAAAAGAAACAAAAACCAGCGTGACATACAACTATCTAATTAAACGTAAAAATAATTAAATCTAGCCAGACACCCATTTTAACATACTTTTAATCACCAATAAAATCTGATATGAATGGTATAATACATTGTGTGTTGGGGGGGGGGGGGGGTGTTAATTAAGGTGTGTTGTTGCAGTAATGGAGAACAGTTGAGAAAATCATATGGCCTCCTAGTACTGTTGTCTGTGGAAAACAAGGATAATGTCCCTTTTATATTTAATAACCAAATTAAAATAGTTCATTCCTTGGAGTTGGCTGCTAAACTAATGTCTGGATGGGAGCTTCTTGTCATGTATTTGTATGATATATGTGTATATGTGTGAATGCAAACGTATCAGCTCTATTCAGACCCCCTTTAACAATAGATAAATGAGTTGCAAACTTGCCTGTGCTGTACTGTGTCCATTTTTCTTCTTTTGACAATATATATATATATATATATACTGTATATATTTTGCCTCATAATAAATTGCTCAAGCTGATGTCTAATGAGGTGTAGGATAAGGTATGTACTGAAGAGTAGCATTCCAGCTCTGATACAAAGACGGCTCTTTCACATCTGTCTCAGTGGAGAACCTTGTTAATGTGCACTTACAAAGGGCATGTCCTCAATATTCACTTCATTTTATTTAATTCATCCTCTAGCCCTGACTATGACTCAAAATGGACCTTGACTACTACTCTCTAGAAGCCTTTTGAAAGACTTCGGCCGTAGACAAGAGTTCTTTATTGAAATGAAAATGAGAGTCGTGGATGGGTTGAGGGAGATGGTGGATAAAAAAATTTAGGGACTTTTAAGCGTTTAAAAAAAATCACATGAGTGAGTCTAGCCCTCCAGATTCCAGGCTATTTTCCATTAAAGAAATGAAAATTGTACTCTATGAGTGAATTTTAAGGATTGTGTGTCATTCTAAACATCTCAAATCAGAATTTGTGATTGGTGCCATCCATTACATGCCATAGCAAGAAATGTTTCTAAGAAGAATTTGGCAGATAAACTGTTGTAATTATACCACAATGTACATAAGCAGAGATTACATTTCCAGCATTTTGCCAGCTAAGTAAAAGTCATGCCTACATAATTATTGTAATAGCTGATGACAGAAACCCACTGTCTGGGAAGGCTGTAGCTTGCCAAGCTACAATCTACTCATAATTTAAAGTAGTGGAAAATAGTGAAACTGAAGTCAACACAACAAAAACAAAAAGCAGCTAACTACATTGAAATTATTTAAGATTATTTTTAGAATATAAAACACAATGTAATTAATGTATCATTTTAATGAATAAAGCTTTACAAATATATTAGAACACACACTAATGTATATTAATCAAAACTACAGCTGCATGTAATTAATAATTTGGTGTAAAAACGTATATATATATATATATATATATATATATATATATATATATATATATATATATGCCATTGGCACAAGCACTAAACACCATCATGGTGAGACTCATTAAACTGAAACATGCTATAAACATATACACAAAAATATTCCTGATTTAGGCCCATGAGACCCCAAGGTGACCAGCAGGGATGCAGAATTGTCAACCAAGTGTCAAATGTACAAGTCCTTTTTCATGAAAGCTCCTGCCACCTCATTTAGCTGGACCGGGCCGAGACCTCCCGTGCTTGGCACTGGAGTTACCACAGCAATAATTCACGACTAATTAAACAGTCCCACCAAAACCCCTCACATGCAGCCCATTACTAATGTAGCTGTTGACAGTGCGGGGCCTGCAGCACACACACCCAGCTACTGGCAGCAGGGTCAGGCACGGGCCACCATGTGTCATGTCAGTCTCCTCTGTGTAAATCCACTAGTTAGGCACAACCATCGACTTCCTGTCAGCCAAGACAAATTTGCAAAGACCTCCTCTGATCATCGATCCGACACTAGCCTAGAACATTTTCCGATCCTGAGTTGTTTAGATGTTTAAAAATTCAATGTTAACGAATTGGTTACAAAGAAATCCTTTAAATCCATGCACGAGTTGGGCATTTAATAGAAACTAGCAATACATCAGACATTTTTAATTTATTTATTTTGGACTAATATTAAAGGGGGATTGAAATGCTACTTCATGCATACTGAGTTTTTTACACTGTTAAAGAGTTGGATTCCCATGCTAAACATGGAAAAAGTTAAAAAAATTAAGTTGTACGTTTGAAGGAGTATTTTTGTTCCCAAAATACTCCTTCCGGTTTGTCACAAGTTTTGGAAAGTTTTTTTTCGAGTATGGCTCTGTGTGACGTTAGATGGAGCGGAATTTCCTTATATGGGTCCTAAGGCACTTCTGCCGGAAGAGCGCGTGCTCCCGTATAGCGAGGCTGAGCAGCACAGACATTTCACTGATCAGAGCGATTCACTGATCAGAGCGAGAGCGTCGCGAAAAGTCACAAAAGAAGTGTGTTTCTGGTTGCCAGGGCAAGACAACCCTGCACAGATTACCAAAAAAAGAACAGCATTAAGGGACCAGTGGATGGAGTTTATTTTTACAGAGCATCAACGGAGTTGTGCAAGTGTTTTTGTTTGTTCCCTGCATTTCGAAGATGCTTGTTCCCTTTCATAGGTCACTTCGATGCTGCGGTGACGTCACCACATATGGGAACACCTTCGGCTGCGTTTTCGCTAGCGGCGTGGCCCTATGTTTATTTTGTTGGATTAAATCCTGCCATGGACACGCTTCAGGATTATACACAATGAAACGCAGCGAGTTTGACGCATGCGCTTTCCTTCAATGTTTACCAGGGTCTGTGCCCTCCACTAAAGAGTGCTGTTGGACTGCTAATGCACATCCAACCCTCTCACTGCAGTCCCCACGCTCTAACATTGACTGTCTCGCAGCAAAGGCACCTCGAGCATCAGTGGATTGAGCTATCATTTGAGCGCCCCCTAAGACACTCTGCACAATCCAGCCTTCAGAGTCTGAGGGATGGCACAAGAGGCTGGCAAATATGGCCAGTTTATGACGGCTCATACAGCTGCCGCGTTCTCGCTAGCGGCGTGGCCCGATGTTTATCTTGTTGGATTAAATCCTGCAGTGGACACGCTTCAGGATTATACACAACGAAACGCAGCGAGTTTGACGCATGCGCTTTCCTTCAATGTTTGCCAGGGTCTGTGCCCTCCACTAGAGAGTGCTGTTGGACTGCTAATGCACATCCAACCCTCTTACTGCAGTCCCCACGCTCTAACGTTGACTGTCTCGCAGCAAAGCCACCTCGAGCATCATTGGATTGAGCAATCATTTGAGCGCCCCCCCCCTCAGACATTCTGCACAATCCAGCCTTCAGAGTTGAGGGACGGCAAAAAAGGCTGGGAAAGATGGCCAGTTTATGATGGCTCACACAGCTGCCACGTTCTCGCAATAGCGGCGTGGCCCGATTTTTATCTTGGTGAATTTAATCCTGCCGTGGATACACTTCTGGATTATACACAACGAAACGCAGCGAGTTTACGCATGTGTTTTTCTTCATGTTTGCCAGGGACTGTGTCCTCCACTATAGAGTGCTGTTGGACCGCTAATGCACATCCAACACACTCACTGCCGTCCCCACGCTCTAACATTGACTGTCTCGCAGCAAACAGCGCTTCGAGCAGCATTGGATCGGGCTGTAATGCCAAAGTAAAAAAAAAAAAAATTCCAACAAACACTCTGCGCAATCAAGCTTTCAAAATTCAAGGGGCAATTCAAGGGTCCTACACAGACGACCCGTTTATGACGGCTCGCACAGCTGCCGCTTTTCGTTAGCGGCAGAGCCCGATGTTCAATTCGTTGGCCTAATTCCTGCCATGGACACGTTTCAGGATTATACACAACAGGACGCAATGGCTCTTATGCATACACTTCCCCTGTGCACGAATGCCGCAGGTTTTTCCATGCACGGTAATTTAATGTGTATTACAGCATTGCAGAAAGTGGAAATTTTGAGACCACTAGTATGGTTTCGGGCCGTGTGGAACGCTTGCCCGGCATTTCTCAATGGGTGTTACGCACAATTTGTCACGGATACACTATTCAGTTTTTTAAGAGGTCCGCCTCTTTCCGCTGAATTCTTTCCACGGTGGTAAACCGATGGAAATAGCGGAGTTGCGACAGGAGATGTCAACTCTGCTGAGCAAATGGGCTATAGAAGACGTACACCCCTCTCAGATGGAGGCAGGGTTTTACAGCCGTTATTTTGTAAAAAAAATAAAAAAAAAAAAAAAGACGGCGGATTGTGACCCCGTACTTCTCAAAATGCATGGATGCAGCTCTGGCCCCGTTGCAGCTCCAGGGCGTCCGTGTTTGAACCACTTAGACGATTGGCAGGTTTTAGCGCAATCGCAGACTCAAGCACATTCTCATCGGGTTCTTGTGCTGAATCACTTAAGAGCCTGGGCTTACACACAAATTTTCAGAGAACTGTTTTATCTCCTCTCAACGGATAATCTTTCTGGGAATAGAATTGGACTCTCGCGTGATGACAGCCAAGCTTTCTCTCCCGCGCGCTCAGTCGATTGCGTCATGCGTGTGGCGCTTCAAAGTGGGTCGCACAGTGACAGCGAGATTGTGCCTCAGACTTTTAGGTCTAATGGCAGCGGCATTCCCCGTAATTTGTCTGGGGTTACTTCACATGCGCCCTTTTCAGTGGAAAAATGGGCGAAAAGATGAAATATTTCTCCCCGTTGTCTTCCGCATCGGACGATTTCGGTGACACGGAGTTGTGTGATGTCGTTAAAACTATGGATGCCAACCGAATTTCTCCTACCGGGGTTCGGCTGGGGATTTGTGCTTTCCCAGAGACCGTCATGACGGATGTGTCTTTGACCGGTTGGGGAGCTGTTTGTCAAGGGCGACCAGCCCACGGAGTGTGAACAGCAGCACAACGCAGTTGGTATATAAACAGGTTGGAATTACTGGCAGTTTTTCTGGCTCTCCGGCGAATCTGCTGATCGACCGTCTTGTGCTGCTTAGATCAGACAACACAGCGGTTGTGTCATACCTGAATCATCAGGAACGATTACACTCTCGCCCCCTGTGCAGGCTGGCGAGACATGTTCTTCTTTGGTCTCAGAACAAATTTCTGTCGATCTGAGCTGTTCATGTCCCCGGACGTTTGAACTTCGGAGCGGATATGCTATCCAGACAGGCTCTGGAACTCGGGGAATGGAGATTACACCCCAAATGATGAATCTCTTATGGCCTACGCATTGCCCACTATGCTTCTCCCCATCGCCCCTGGGCTTTGCTGCATTAGCTCACAGTTGGCCCAGGACCAGTCTGTATGTTTCTCCCTGATTCATTTGATCCCAGCGGTATTATCCTAATAAGGCTGGATGGAATGGAACAGCTACTACTGGTGGCTCCGCGATGGCACACGCAGCCGTGGTTTGCGGACCTGATCAGTCTGTTAGCGGGCTCTCCATGAAGTTTCCCCTCAGACAGGATTTATTATCACAAGCACAGGGACTGATTTGGCACCCGAGGCCAGATCTTTGGAAACTGTGGGCGTGGCCTCTGAGCAGAGTGAGTTGGTATGTCCCGGTCTTTCTGTTGAAACTACCGAGACTATTCTGAATTCTAGAGCAGCTTCTACGAGACGCTTATATGCTTTCAAGTGAAGACTGTTTACGACCTGGTGTGAAAATCGTAATGTGGATCCAGTTTACTGCCCAGTGGTTTCAGTGCTGGAGTTCCTTCAGGATCGTTTTTCGAATAGAGTGACGCCAGTCACTCTAAGGTTTATGTGGCAGCTATTCAGCTTACCACAAATATATAGACGGTACCTCAGTGGACCGTTATCCACTGGTTTCTCATTTCATACAGGGTGCGTGACTGCTGAGGCCTTTCTGCCCCGTGCGAGTCCTTCATGGGATTTATCCATTGTGTTGCAGGGTTATTAGGGCATCTGTTGAGCCCTTGGAAACTGTACCAGTTAAAATCCTGACTCTGAAGACACTTCTTATGGCTTTATCCTCCCTCAAGAGAGTTGGGGATTTACAGGCTCTTTCTGTCTCACCCTCGTGCATGGAATTTGCACCGGGATCTATGTAGGTGTTGTTGCGACCGAGGCCTAATTATGTTCCTAGGACGCATCTAATCCCTTTCGCTCTCAGCAAATGGTCCTGGAAGCTTTATCCCCTGCTGAGGCAGGGTCAGAAGATCTAGGTCTTTGCCCCTTAGGGCTTTAACGACTTAGGTGTATCTTACAGCCCCATGGTGTGAGTCTGACCAGCTGTTTGTCTGTTTGGACTTAAGAGTAAGGCCATGCGGTTACAAACAGCGCATGTCCCATTGGCTGGTGGAGGCAATATCTTTAGCCTACGTTCCCATACGTGGTGACATCACCGCAGCATCGAAGTGACCTATGAAAGGGAACATCTCGGTTACGTATGTAACCATGGTTCCCTGAATAGGGAACGAGATGCTGCGGTCCTGGCCGTGCCATACCTTGATAGCATTCTTCTTCTTCAGTCATGAAATCTGAGCGAAATGGCGTGCGGCACCCGGGTATACGATGCGTACACATGCGTAGGGCGGTGCCAAGCGCTATTTGGCCAATAGGATTGGCGGGATGGTATAGGGCTTCAGACATTCGTCACACCGAAGGTGTTCCCATACGTGGTGACGTCACCGCAGCATCTCGTTCCCTATTCAGGGAACCATGGTTACATACGTAACCGAGATGTTCACAAGGCCCAGTTTGACAACGGATTTGCGTATCGTTTATTTCTTAAGGATGATGCAATCCCAAGGAAAAAGGGTCACGATCGTGTGTTGGAACCGTAGGCGGTGAGTAAAACTGCTTCAAATATCTCTGCCTCCTTGTTAGTGCGTCCCCTCCCATGCCAGAGACCCGGGTTCGAGCCCCGCTCGGAGCAAGTCGTTGCTGCTGCTGCTTTCGTTCAGTTTCAGCCTCTGGATCTGATTCTGGATCATAAATAAACGGCTGAATCTGACTGTAAGCCATGGTTTGTTTTGGATGATGGGTTTTCCCTCACGGTAATGTCACAGCTTCCACATGCTCTCAACGCGAAAGCTTACTGGCGCTCGTGATTCTTTAGCTCCGCCCACACGTCACGCCTCCAGCCGGTCGTGTTTTTCCGGGAAAAATCGGTACAGACTATCTTTCTCTTATGAATATAATAAAACTAAAGACTTTTTGGATTTATGAAGGATGCAGTACTACTCTGTATGTACTCAAGATTAACAGGATATTGAGTGAAAACGAGCATTTCACCCCCCCTTTAAGTTAAGGCTATATTTTAGATTTATATATAAGTAGTGCATATATATATATATATATATATATATATATATATATATATATATATATATATATATATATATATATATATTCGTAAAATAAGTAGTGCATATATATAAAATGGAGTTAAATCAATATATAGCTTAAGTTTGTAACACTGACTAAATGTGAATCTCAACTCACTTCAAACACTTTCTTTCTTCTGTGGAACATAAAATGAAAAATTCTTAATTTACAATGGCAGTGAATGTGGATTGAGGCATTTAGGCTTCAAAAAAGATGCAAAAACTTAAACAAATTAATAGCATTTTCAAGAGAAAAACTTATTTTAATATAAACCTTATTTTAGCTTGTTGTTAACTTTCCAAAATATTTAAAACTGAAATGAAAATTTATAAAAACTATTTAAACATATTTAACAACGATAACAACAAGCTTAAACAGGTGACAAAACAAAATTACTAAAACTTTAAAATTAAAAAAGAAAACAGAAAATATATAAAGATTTTAGTCAACTTATTAATAAAAACTATAATAGTATTATAGTGATAATAAAACAACACCTTTGCACCTACAGTGGCGGGAGTAGCAAAGGTTTTCAAAATAAATCTAAACTCTAGACATCTACTGACAAAAGCCATCTAAATGCATCACAGCAGATGATTTCAATGACATGCTTTACAAACAAATGCAAGTGTTCTCTTTAAAATCTAAGCTATAATATCAGTAAGTTACACAGCTTTAAAGCGTCATGAGGGTGACTGAATTATTAAAATGTTCCTTTATCCTTTAGTATTCTGTCACAAAGATTGTGTTAATGACACATTTAACACATAAAATAGCAGAGTTCTTGCAAGATTAATTTCTAGATATTTGATATGATAATACTGAATGAATTACAAATCAAAAGGGATTATTCCTAAAAGCAACACTAAATGCACAGTAAAGTTATGAAACATATGCTTGATACGTCATGGTAAATGTTTTTGTTTTGAAATCTAATAACCAAATGTGTTTCTCAAAATAAAAACCCCAAAGGCACAGCTATATTGGCTAATATGCTATGAATCTTTTCCTTTGTGGTAAAGTCAAGGCAATGTCATCAGTCATGCAAACTCTGTGTTTTGAGTCTCTCAGCTCTTCATTTAATAAAAACTTCTAATCATATCCAAAGTAAGAGACAGAACAGAGAAACAGAACAGCTAAATGCTTAGTCTAAATTGATATAAAGCAAAACAAAATGCCATTTTCTGTACAGCTCCATAGTCCCAATCAGTCTGGAAACAGTCAGCACAAAAACTGATAAATACTCTCCAAACCTTATCCCTGTAGTTTTCCCAGATTTATTAGTCACAGAAAACCAAAACACATTCAAGCCAAACAAACAGGGAGTGTATAATGACCAGCAACTTAAATCTGACTGAATGAAACAGTGACTAAACTTCTTCCATGTAAAACAGCAAACACACAACTGAACACATAAACAGTTTGCTGTGGTAAAAGTGTATGTTGCTGTCTTAATGATTCCGCTGAATGATTTGCACCAGATGGCAATTACCTCCACATCCCCAGCTCTCTGCTTCTGAGGCAAATGATGCTTGTTAAATGAGCATCTGGCCCCATAACAGTTGTGTACAGACACCAGTCACAGAGAAACTACCATTCAAAAGAATTCAACCAAATAATAAAATGTAAATAAATAAATAAAATGTACCTGGCACCACTGCTTGAATTGACTCAGATCTAATGATACTACTAAACTTATGAGCCTAACAAACTAACAAATAGCACAATTAAAGAATTAATTTGTTAACATATATTATATTAATAATTTTAAATAATATAAATAATTTTACTGAAATATTTTTGCTGTATAATGCACTGAATTGCAAGCTGTGGACATGTGATAAACAATTTAATTTCTATGTGACACAGAAATGACAATAAAGTATCTATCTATCTTTAGTATGGTGGCTGAGAGAGCTCAGTGCAGTGCAAATGAAAAAAACAAAAAATCGCCTGCAAATTATGGAAACATATTCATCAATTTGACAACACACATGCTGCAAATACTCACAACACAAACAAAAACAGAAATGCACTGCATATTCTCACAAGTCCTGCTTGTTGTGGTCTATATACTTGCACGTCTCTGAATTTGGTTGTGTTGTGAGAATTTGCAGTGCGTTTCTTCTGTATTCGTGGGTATTAGCAGCACGTTTCTATATTTTATTTGGTTGTGTTGTATTTGCAGTGCATTTCTGTATTTGATTGTGTTGTATTTGAAGCATATGTGTTGTCAAACTGATGAAGATGTTTTCTTAATTTGCACTTGTTTTCTGTTTGCATGTGTTTTTCATTTGCAGTATGTTGAGCTCTCTCGGCCAGCGTATATTAGGGTCAAGTAAGATTTCAGAATTGTTTTTAAAAAAACAATATTTAATACTATTAACAGTATTAAATTTTATAAAAAATCTGATAATTTAGTACATAACCCTGATAAAAAAAATTGCATTTTATTTTACAGTTTCATTGACCGTTGTATGACTCTCTTACATTAGCAATTCATTCCTTCCTCGTGTTTTGGCTTCTGCAGATAAGGAGACTTTGTAAAAGCAGTCACATTGTGACAAAGTCAGAATTGTGAGATATTACAGGGAGTTAAAAAAACAGTTAAATGAAATTAAGTTGCAAAGTTGAAAGTTACACTGTAAGAAATAACTTCCCAATTGTGATATATAAAGTTATATAAAGTCATATAAATGATAAGAAATAAAAATGAAACTGTGATATAGAATCAGAATTATGATAAACAAAATGTTGCAATTGTATAAAGTCACAACTATTGCAATTGTGATATACAAAGTCACAATTACAAGAAACAAAGTTGCAGTAATGATGTATAAGTCACAATTACGAGAAACAGTATTAATAATAATAATTTAATAATAATTTGTTACATTTATATAGCGCTTTTCTAGACACTCAAAGCGCTTTACATTGTCAGGGGGTATCTCCTCATCCACCACCAGTGTGCAGCATCCACCTGGATGTTTACCTATTGTTTACAACATGTAGTTGTGATATGCATAAAGTCACAATTCTGAGAAATAACATCATAATAGCGAAGTTGTCAGGGACCAGGCAAGTCCAGCCCCAGCCAACCCACAACGATCACGTGTCACAGTGTCTGGTCTGTGTATCACTGGGTGTCCACTAGTGGTCTCGCTTCCCCATAGTCATTCCACTGCAGGAACTACATTTCCCACAAGCCTTTGTCCGATTCATCACTGTTAATTGCACACCTGTTAATTGCACTCAGCTGTTTCCCCTTTATCATTTTCACCTGTCCATACATACCCGGTTTGTTTCTATCTATTTCATGGAGCCCTTGGTTTATGTCACCCTAATTTCTTGTGTTCCCTAGTGTTTTTAGTGATTCCTTTTTTTTGGACTGCTTTTGTTATTATTGACCTCTTGCCTGTCTGGACTACGATTTTTGGATTCTCACTATTAAACACTGTGATTGGATCTCTCTGTCTGTGTGTACGTTCGTGACATCACCCTCCCCTGAGTATTAATTAACCTCACCTGGTCATCATCAGCGATCTCATCAAGGCACTATAAAACACTTACCTCAGCCCCAGTTCAGTGTCAAGCCTCAAACAGGAACAGACCTCATGCTTCCGTCCTCTCCTCTCCCCTGTCCCGTGGAAACCCTACTTTTGAAACCCTAACCTTTGTGTCATTGTTCTGCTGCCTTTAGGATTCCCGAGCCATTCCTGTTACCTGATTTCCCAATGATTTCCTGAATCTCCTGTGTTCCTGTCGAGCTGGCTGGAAAGTTTCCTCTCCTGTAAAAGAAAAGGGACAAGCATTAGTGAACCGCGATTGTGTGGCATTGACCTCTCTTCTATGGATGTACTCACCTGCATTCAGCCCCTGACTAAGTGATCTGCACCATATCCATACTTGAAATTATTACTCAGCGTGCACTTGATCTTGTGAAAAATAAATGTTGTGTTGAATTCACTTACCTCTGCCTCCCGTAACTATCCTGACAGATGTACTGAATAAAGTCAAAATTGCAAGAAACAAAGTTGCAGATGATTTAGCAAATTACTTTTTATTGATTTTATAATTATTCATCATTATTTAATAATTTTCACATCTCATAAACTTGGGGACTCCCAAGTATTTTCAAGCAATTTCAATGTCTATCACTGTGTTAAAATTATTAACCCTCTCAGGCTCAAATTAAGTTTTAGTAACAAGTTTTTAATAAGGTTTTTAGTTTTTAACTGTTGCAAATCAGCAACGCCTGCCTTGAGAGGGTTAAGTTACATCAAGTAAGGCTGTAAGTCTTTTGTGCAATTTTGAGCAAATGTAGTATATTTTCTTGATTTGAATGACAAATGCAGTAGAAATGGGAAGAGGAGAGGTGGAGATAGGAGGTAGAGCAAGATGAAAGAAATGAGATGACTTTTGACTGTTACAGATGTCAGAGTGTCATCATTGTAGAGGGGGTGTGTGAGAAGCTGCCACTCTGTGCACATCACCTGGCATTTAACACATCACCCGGGCCTAATAAAGTGTGACAATCCCACTGCCTCGTGGTTGGGCTGCATATCAGTCTCTCCACACACTTCTACTGAAGCTGACATGCCAGACAAATGATCTGAGAGAGACACCAAACACAATCTTCCTTTTAACGCCATCATTTCTGAGGGTTAAAGGCAAGCCAGAAAAACAAGAAAGGTTATCAGAAGATAAAAAGGAAAGATTCTGAAAGGATCGGCAATGAGGAGGAATCTCATTCATGATTTTATGCATATTCACACACATTATTAAACTCTTGTGAAATGCACCATTCATTTATCTTATGATTAGACATTGTCAAAGGCCTGTTTTCTCCCAGAATGCTTTGAGATATCATTCTAATGAGGTCTTTGATATATAAAGGTCACTAATGAAGGCCGCTCACTTGTGAAATTTTAATAGTAAGTGGCCTGTAGAAAATTGAGATAGGAATTATTTTCATTCTTGGGTATGCTTGATAAATGAAAACAATAATTAGTCTAACCAGCTATTATACAAATCACAATTACATTGAATGATAAACAAAAGCTTTGATGTCATTATTAATGTGACAATATTCACTTTTCATCGTGTGAGTCAGCATTAGTCCACCAGGAATTTCCAGGAAAATAAAGCTCACTCACATAATATTTTAGTATTATAAAGACGCATCTGCTATCCCAGCAATCAGAAGCTTTAGGCAATTAGTAATCCATGCAACCATAGACCAGGTAAACAAATTCAAATCCTAATAGTCATAAAAAGGTCTTAAAAAGTCTTAAATTTGACTGATTAAACCCGGCAGAAACTCTGACAACAGCTCGTCATACACAGGGCAGGAGGTTTGGGAAGGCTCAGCTTCTTCGCTGTCCTCAGACATCTCCTGCTCTTCATGGGGTGAACCCAGCAGAGCACTAGCCCCAGGATCAGACGATGTTGAGGAAATAACATCATCCTCCGGCGACTCTCTCTCGTCCACAGCCGACGACCGCAAGAGGCAAAGCCCCTCTTTAAACTCATCGTCAGATCTACCTGTGACCCCCACAAGCTCCTTCTCCTCTGTGCCTCATCAGCAGCAGTTCCTGAACCGTGAGAAGCAGATTGCTGTCCTCTTTCCTCGAAAAGAACAGTATGCACCGAACTAAATCAAAATGCAAAATCTTTACTTTACAGCATATTTACACAAGTGCCTCAAACTTCTCACTGTACTGTAGCTTTGGAGGAAGGTGTCTTAAAATGTCTTGAAGACGTTGCTATAGTTCTTCTGGATTTAGTTTTTCTCAGTTTCATCTGTTTCTTCATGTAATAACAGACAGACTTGATGATGATGAGATCAGATCTCCATTTGGAGCACCAGCTGTTCTCAGACTGCTTGTGCATTCAAAAATCTCACTAATGGCAAAATGAATGTTTGGAAATGTAAACTGATATTTCCTACTGACAAAAAATATATACATAACTGGCTTAAAAGCCTTTTTGGGGTGAAAATACTGATGGTCCTAAGACTTTTGCACAGTACTGAACTTTACAAACGACATTGTTGCTACATTATAAAGAATGACCATACAGTCATTCACAGAACTGATTAAAGACAGTGACAGACAGCACTCATTTTAACTAAATAACAGAGTGATTGACAAAGATACAGTAGAAACATTACGTGGGGTTTTGTATTAAACAATGACCCAGATCATGAAATACATTTATTAGCCTTAGAGCAGTGGTTTTCAACCTGTGGGTCGCAATGGTATTGCAGGTGGGCAGCCAATAATAATGTTGTTAATATATGTAAAATGTCTAAGTCATAACATATTAACATCATTTCATATATATGTATTAAATTGTAACTATGCTACCAATATTGGAGCTCGCCAATTGTTTTAAGAATAAATCGTATCTTTGTTTTTGTTTTACCATTCAACGAGGCAGCTGCATGCAGCGCAGATGCTCATTGGTTTCTCACAAGTTTTTTTGCTCTACAGGTGTATCTGTTCTCAGTTTGCACTTGTCACTCGAGTCTGACTCTAGTCTTGCTTTGTCCAGTGCTCCAGTTCTCTGCCAATTTTGACTGCTCATCTCAACACTGCACTGCATGTTCCCTCGTGACTGCTTGCTCCAATGACTTTCTGCCGAGCTCTGCCTGGATCTGGATTTCCCATTTATTCCCTAGTTATTTTCTGTTCATTGCCAGTTTATTCATTAGGACAGTTAACCATTAGATCTCATATATTCCAAACAGATTCTAAAGGAGAACAATTTGTTCTGGCAGAAGCTGCTGCACTTTGGCAAACATCTTTAAAATGATCATTATATGAAGTATCAAAATGTTCTTGATTTAGTTTTTATGCTTTTTATTTACTATTAAAATGGAAACATATCTAAAAGGCATAAGTACAACCATACATGCATATAAAAAGAAATACTCAGACGGTAACACTTTAGAATAAGGTTCCATTAGTTAATGTTAGTTAACTACTTTCGTTAACATGAACTAAGCAAGAACAATCCTTCTACAGCATTTATAAGTCTTAGTTCATGTTAATTTCAACATTTACTAATGCATTATTTAAATCAAAAGTTGTGCTTGTTAACATTAGTTAATGCACTGTGAATTACCATGAACTAACAATGAATAACTGTATTTTCATTAACTAACATTAACGAAGATGAATAAATACAGTAATAAATGTATTATTCATTGTTTGTTCATGTTAATTAATACATTAACTAACATTAACTAATGGAACCTTATTCTAAAGTGTTACCTACTCAGACCTCAAAATTCCCTCTCCGCCAGTACAAAAAGTAGATACTATTATTCCTAAACCCCAGAAGGAAGCAGACTTTATATGTCTGATGTGCTGTTCGTGGCTGTGTAGGGTAACACTGTAATGTTTGCACTGCTGTGAGGAGTGCAGAGAAAGGAACGAAGGAGATGAGGAGTACATAAATCAGGAAATTTTAATGAATTCAAGGGATGGCGGAAAACACACGTAACACTAGGACAAACAATACTGGACAAAGAACTCTGAACAAAACACTCCTTAAGAACACAACATTATCCAGGGATATACACACATAAATCAAGAAACTGAGACTGACACACCTACAGCTCTACATTTTGAGATCCTTCTAAAAGGAGAGAGTGCTGGTTTTTAATGTAATGTTATATTAAAAAAATCAAGAATAAATGGTAAAATAATATTAATAATAAACCCATGCACATCATTGCTTGAACAAATATTCACAGAGCTATGAACTGTTAAATTATTAGTGCATATTATTTTGGTCTGTTTACAGCCACAAGCATCATGTTTCTCATAACTTGCTTTGACAGCACAAGAGGATAAGATTCATGTTTGGAATTGAAACACATTCATACAGTATAGTTTGAGCAGAGAACTGTCAGAATTCATATCTTTCCTCTTATTTGGTACAATATTACATTTTTAGCTTTTCCTTGTATTGCAGTACAAACAAGTTTGAACACAAATGGTGAGAAAGAAGAGATGGATAGCGTTCATGTGTGTGTGTGTGTGTGTGTGTGTGTGTGAGAGAGAGAGAGAGAGAGAGAGAGAGAGAGAGAGAGGGTTGTTTGTGTGAGGTTAAGAGAGCGAGACAGAGCAAATTTACAGAAGGGTGTGAGTGGAGGTACGGAAAAGGCAATCCCAGGTGACACCTGGTTTTGCCATCCATCACAGTCCAAAAGGCAGACAGGAAACCGGTGAGCCATCCTCATCTGTCATCCAATCACAGGCTCGGCCTCTTCTCCATCACCAATCTCATTTGTTCCTCTCAACAACTCATTCCATGCACGCTCGTCGCACACAGTGAGAAGACACCTGGTTGTCACCTTGAATATGTTCATTTATTTTTGTTTTCCTCAGCACAGGCAATGATGACACAAATTAAACCTCAGCAAGGGAGGTTGACCTGGATGTTGTTTGTGTAGTAGAACACACGTTTTTTTATTTATTATTATTATTATTATTATTATTATTTGTTTGTTTTCTTGGTTGTTGATTGTTTTTTTGTTTGTTTGTTTCAAATTTGAAAAAAAGAAAATGTATTTAATTTCTACTTGTGGACAAATAATATGGTTTATGTGCAAACATCTACATTAATTGATATTATTCAAAAAAGAATATATATATATATATATATATATATATATATATATATATATATATATATATATATATATATATATATATATATATATATATATATATATATATATATATATATATTGCACCAGCAACACTAAGCATAAGGGTCAGAGCAGGTTGAAATAGCTCCTTTGGGTAACAATTGCAAGTTATATGTTCTTGCACAATCTCAAAGTGAAAGAGTTTAATATTAGTTAAAATAATACTATCGCACATGGTAATGCACACGTTTTATATCTGAAAATTTCCAACTGATGGCATAGGAAACTTGTTTTGAGTTAACAATCCTTTTCATGTATTCCTAAATTCCATAAACTACTCGTCATAGTCAAGCACTTGTATTTAATAGAAATGGAAATGTATGTCCTTAACTGCGGTCCTAACTTGTGATGCAGGAGTGTCAATTTGAATGCAAAACATCAGAAATGAGCCTTTGAACACAACAAAGTCTTCCATCAATGTCAAGAATTTAATGTTTAACATAATTTTCACAGACGGCCTGGAGACCATGCAATATGGGCTGGTTTATGATTGATTTACTGTCGTCTGGGGAAAAACTGTTTTCAGAAGAACTGCTTTTATAAGCACAGTTCATGCCAGTGAACCAATTAACCAGTAAAGTACATGTGTCACTTAAGATAGAGTATCATACAAGATATCATTCTAATCAAACGATTAGAAATGGACCCAGATACATTAAGACTTGATCTACAGGTATTAACTAAGCTCTGCATAGTCCAAAAAGGCATTTCACTTTTTGGATGATAAAAGCCACATGGAGCCACAGAGTAATGTAAAATAATTTAGCATTCATCCTTTTGCAAGGTTTGCTGACTAATTAACACAAGTGCAAAGCACAGTGAACTTTGCAAATTAGAGTGGTGGAGAATCATTGCAAGTTCTTAAGAGTCCTGATGAAATATGGATGTCCTGCTGTCTTTAGCTTTTTGTGTATAACGGCTGATTTCAGCGAATGTGTCAGAGGCAATCTCATAATGGCTGAGATCTGTAATGGGATAATTTTAAGGTGCAATTTCTTTGACCTATGAAAAGATGAATCAGTTTTGGAATGAGAGGTGCTTTAGCTGTGATGGTTCAGTCAAGATTTTTGCATTTCGCCTGACTTTACAGAAGCGTGATCTGTCTAGAACACATTAACCGTATGGCGTGGAACGAGCAGAGCTGAGCAGGCATTTTCAAGTTACAGTGCGTTTCAAACGGCACAAATAATGACTACAAAGGGGACAGAAGGGAGAACAATCATGGAAGCCATAGAAGGGTCATTACAAGGGCAAATTGAAGTTGGAAGTGGGAGCACGGCACTTCATAATGTAGCTGTATGGAATGCACTTGGCAAAGGGAAAAAGCAAGGTAGCGTTATTTGCTCATTGTCTTCATTATTATGACAACACTGTGTGGCGTCCATCAGCCCCTTAGTTGGTCTTTAAAAAATAATTTCTTATTATTGTGGTTAATATAATTGTAGCAAATAAATATACATTTTATAAAGTTTTTAAAATATGGTTTGTATGTGTGTGTACTTCTCTGGTCTTAACTTTGGACGGTCCAGGTAGTCATATTTAAGGAATCTACTCTTACTTAAAGTGGAAAAATATGTCAAAGAATTTTCTCTTAATTTAAATATGTCAGAAGCTCAGGACAAACAGGCAATCATATGAGTAAATGATATTTGAATAATATGCTTATGTGCTGATGATATATTTCCTAAAACAACAGAGAGAACGATAAGCTGATCATATTCAATAACATGTCAATCATAATCAAAGGTTCTGTATTATTATCTGTAGCAGGTAGTTACGTGTGGTTCCATCTCATATTTCACACATAATCACTGTTTTGTGGACGACAGCTGCTGATTAGATCGTTTGTGACAAATGTGCAACTTCCATGATAGATATTCTTTGCTTCGCTTTGCCAGCGTCAAATCTTTGTTATTATGTGGGAAATTAATGCAGGGATTTCTCATGTCATGCTCTAATCTTGACAGAGAAGAGAGCAATTTTCTATTGATTGGATATTACGCTGTTGTCACAATAATATTCTTCACATCACAAATAAATCAACAGAATCACTCATATGCATTTCATCATGAACTACAAGTGTAAACAGATAGAATGTCAAGGGATGAAATCCAGCCCGTTTCATAATTTATTATTCATGCTATCTGAACACATCAAAAAAGTGTCTCTTATCCCCTTCAGTGTAATGAGTTTAGACTAAGCAATATACGTAGAAGTGTCACATGTCATTCAGTTTGGACTTTTGTTTTCCTCTTTCACAGTTCCTACTGAGTTAATTGTTTCATTTTGTTCAGGTGTGTGTAGTCAATTATGCTTGTTTGGTCTGTGTATTTAAGTTCCATAGTGTTCAGGTCTAGTTTGTCCAGTCTCGTCTTTATTAATGCTAATCAGTGTGTTGGATTAAAGACTTTCTAGATTAAACATCATCATCATCATCATCATCTTCTTCTTCTTCTTCTTCTTCTTCTTCTTCTTCTTCTTTGTCTTTGTGTGTTTAATACAGTGTAGCTGTGACAGAAGAATGATGAAAACCCCTCTTGTAGTTCAACTGCTGTCATGCTGTATTACCAGAATATCCCATTACAGGTTTAAAATGCAAATATTCAACTTATGTTATATTCATGCATTCATACATACATATGCAAATTACTATTCAAAAGGGTCTGAAAGACTATTGAAATGTCTCTTATGCTCACCAAGGCTGCATTTATTTGATCAAAATACAATAAAGCAATAAAACACAAATATTGTGAAATATAATTGCAAATATTACAGCACTTTTAAACAACTATAGGCTGTTAGATAAAATAATAATAACAATAATACAAAAAAATCTTGTGATGCTGATTTAGTGTTCAAGAAACACTTATTATCAATGTTAAAAACTATGCTTGATACTTTTTGTGGAAACTTTTTTTTTTAATTATTCTTTGAAACTTCTGCAGGGGTCCTATATGACATAATTTCCTGTTTTTTTTGTTGTTGCATGTTTGCAACACATAACATTGAAATTACATGCTGTGAAAAACTTGCTCATAATAAAAGAGCTGTACAGTATTTATGTCACTGTACAGTATATGAATAGCATATTTCACTTAAAAAAAAATTATAGGAAAAAAACGATGTCATGTAACTGATTGGTGCCGTGACCCGGGTGAGAGTGAGGTTTAGGGGGGTGACTGTAACGGAGGCCAGCTGGTAGGTTCTGTGCAGGTAAACCTCACTCCTCTCAACTCAGGAGGCGCACTACAGGCAGTGGTCTTTAGCCTCCTTGTTAGTGCACCTGTCTCCCATACCGGCAACCTGAGTTCGAGTTCAGTGGGACCCGGGGGGTTACAAGCACATGATAAAAATAAAAAGGAACACTGATTGTGTTAGACAGATCTAAAGAAGTAGCTTCTTAGGTTATTAAGTTCTTTGCCTTTGGCAAGGTTACAGCTGCCCGTATCTTTATATATTAAATTAGATCTGGTGTGAATCTAGTGAAAAGACAGTTAAGAATATGGATGGAACTTTAAAGCACTATTGCCATCCAGGTCTTTGACTATTAGTAATGCTACAATAACTGAGAAGACATCTTTAAAAGAGAAAAAAAAGGAAAAGAAAATCAAGAAAACTCAAAAACCAGCAAATGTTTAGAGGACAAAGAGTTTAATTGATTTTCCATGATGACATTTTCTGGACTGGATGATGATCTGGGTCATACTCTGGATGCCAAAGAGTGGGCGTGTATGTGTATGCAATACAAAATCTGTCCCAGAGCAGATTCCAATGGAAAGGGTTCAGCTGGATAAAATGTCTTAATCTGATAATGCAGATTCGATTTAGGAGGCTGATCTCTCTAGGCACTATTTTACCACAGTAACCAATCAGAGCTTCTGGCAAGTTACTAAGCTTACCATGCTGTGGTAGAAGCTTTCAGGATCTTTCATGATTTGTTTTTTATTTGGTATTCCTCTTTGAACAACTGTAGTGTCTAGTAATAGTAAGTATGGTATGGTATTTCTGTAGAATCAGAGGCTAAATTAGAGGCTCAGTGCATGTTCGAGTGCAAGTCATGACATTTGCCAAGTATTGTAACTCATACTCAGAATTGATGCCCTTCATTTAACCCATCCAAAGTCCACACACACAGCAGTGGGCAGGTATATATCCAGCACACAGGGAGCAAATGGGGGTTAGGTGCCTTACTCAAGGGCATTTTAGATACGGGTATTGAGGGTGGAAGAGAGCACTGTTTATTCACTCCCTCCCCATCACAACTCCTGCTAGCACCAAGTCTCAAACCGGCGACCTTCGGTTACAAGTCCAACACTCTAACCATTAGGCCACAGTTACCCCAATTTTTTTTTTATGAAAATGTATCATATTGTGTAAGTATAAAATGTGTAAGCCAGGAACAGATTAATTTTTTTAGAAACAAGAGATTGATTTATAACTGTAAGATTGCTGTGAAGATTGTCCATCAAAAACTGTGAATAAAAAGAAAAAAAAAAAGTTTTACAGAATCCTTTTTTCCTTCTATAGTGTGCCATTAAAAGAGTTTCTAAGAAATTCACAATGGAATATTTCACAAAACAAAATTCTAATGCATACAAAAATTAAAAAAAATTACTTACAAATTGGTTAATCAGAAAAGTATTTTAAGTAGCAGCGGGTAAAAGAACATGTCAAACAGTGTAAGGATTACGGTCTCTGAATGAACCTACATGAACTCCTTTTTCTCCTGTCATCTCCGTATCTGACAGCTCACATTTCACCTTTGGCAAAGTGTCCTCAGCAGGGAAATGTTTCTAACACCACGCCACCATCTGTTTCATTGACTGCGATGTGCCCTGAGATGAAACGCATGCTAATCAATACTGTTGCATCCCGCATCTACTTAAAAATCTCAATTACATCTAATTGTAATCACAGCAGTTTTGATGTCAGGACCCTGTCAAAACAGAGGATGTGCCCTGGCAAAAAATAAAATGAATTATGCAAGGAAACTGACAGACATTGGTTTTAAGCTGTAAAAAAAAAAAAAATAAATAAATAAAAAAACATACTGCAGACAATTTCTGTTTACTTTTATAAAGAAGACATCGCAGGGGAATTTACATTGAGCAGCCATAAATCAGGAACAGCACCTGAAAACTGTAGCATGTGGCCTCAATCTGACAAACTGCCCTTGGAGCTCATCTTATTTATTTTCTTTTACCTTAAAACAAAAGATTTATGAGATGATTTACAACCCCTGAACCTCACCTTTACTTCTTTACCGAATGATGTTTTCTCCTCTGCCAGCCAATTTCACCAAAATTCTTACTGACAGCCATTTGTAGCATAAAAAATAGCTTGAGGTGAGTAGAGAGGCGGCTATGGTCTTTTTCTAAATATAAATCCAATACAAGCTTTTTAATGTCAATAATATAGACTAAAGTGTCATTTAGGATTCTGCAGCATGCGTGTCTTCAGACACACTTTATATTCCAATCTCATGAGGAATGAATGTTCATTAACTTAAAGGCATGATATATACAATATGTATATATATTGTTTTATTTATTAAAATATCCAAAAATGAATAGAACAGTGTTATATATTTTGCTGACTTGTGTACATACATTATCCCAAATGTTTCAAAGAATGTTGAAACTAGAGATTATTTTAACTAGTGACACAGACCGTGTCCACAGTGTCATTGTTTTGCCTGCCAGTGACATCATAACCCCTCAATGGTTTTGTTTTGTAGTAAACATGGAAGAACCCAAAGACGCTTTAATATGATGTGCATTTTAATAGACCGGTGACCATTGTTGAGGAAAAATTCTTTTAAAAGTAATTAATTACAATATTGCGTTACTTAGTTACTTTTTATGGAAATTAATGGGTCACATTATTTTTGCGTTACTTTTTTAAATAGGAGCAGGGCTTGATTGTTTTTAATATAAGAAGTTTTATTTATTGCAAATGTAAAATTTCTTTCACACCAAAAAAGTGTAATGAATAAAACTGAAGAAAAAGTAAATTCACATCTGTACAGTGTACAGGAGAAGAAGGTTCAACACTGTCCAGCAATAAAAAAACAGTTAGTTTATCTAAAGTAATCTTTGCTTATTAGTATGCATCAAAGGTCAGTGGCAAAGCCATTGGTTAATAAATGGGATTAGTTGGTGTTATTTAACATATTTAATTATTGCAGGTTTTCATTATATTCTGAGTTTGCATTTCACTGTTTTAATTTATTTTGATAATCACTAAATGTTTTTTTTTTTTGTTTGTTTTTGCTAGTGGGATTAATTAATGCACTTTCACATTTAGTCTAGAACAACATCATTTTCACACAGCGCACACAACTCCTCTATACTTCCCAATTTCTCCCATAATGGGGACAGAAGACTTGTCAGTCAATAAATGGGAAAACAAAGTAACTGGCATAACTTTTTTGAAGAAGTAACTCAGATATTCTCTTGTAAATTAAAAAGTAATGCATTATTTTACTAGTTACTTAAAAAAATAAAAATCTGATTACGTAACTCACATTACTTGTAATGCATCACCCCTAACACTGCTGGTGATGACCACACAGAGTAGCATTATAACAGAACTTTCAAATTGGTAGAGTCAGTGTGTCACTGCAGCTGCCGTTTGTCAACATTTTCAGATATGCTCTTAGGACTGCGCATGCACACTGGCTGATCTAGCCTGAAAATATGCTTTTTATAAGGCTATTTGTGGAAAAGAAACAACATTTATGACAGTTGTTGTCAGATTTTGAACGGTTTTGTAGAACTTGATGTTTCCCCATTTAAAGAGATAGGAGTTGCAAATGCATGCCCGAGAGGCGTTTTAAAGATGCCACCGAGTGACATGACCTGTCTTAAAGGGAATTTGTCTATAATAGACTCTGAAGCTCTGGCTGAGATCAGTCACTTGTTCACAGTGTAGTATTTCCTCTATAGTGAATGCCTCGTAGTGCACAGTGTAGGTGATAGGGAATTCAGACAGTGTACTATAAATATGCTTTTGATTGGTGCAAATGAGGGCTGCTCGATATGTCCTGCCCTTTCTTCCTGTTTCAGTTGAAATTGAGTGTTGTTTATGGAGTTAAGAAATTCCATCAATATCTTGGGGAAGAACATTTAATTTATTGACTGATAACATACCTTTAGTGACTCTGCCCAATGTTGGCTGCTGCTTATATGCAGAGGTGCATTTGTTATCATAAGGCAGAAACCATTACACCACAGGGGCAGCTGTGGCTTAATGGTTAGAGAGTTGGACTTGTAACACAAAGGTAGCAGGTTTGAGTCTCAGTGACAGCAGGAGTTGTAGGTAGGGGGAGTGAATGAACAGTGCTTTCTTCCACCCTCAATACCCATGGCTGAAGTGCCCTTGAGCAAGGCACTGAACCCCCAATTGCTCCCTGGTCCCTAAAGCAAATAGCTGCCCTGTGTGTGTGACATATCAGGACACAACTTTGTATGACACAGGTATTACAAGGAGAGGGTGACTTATGAGGACATAACCCATGTCCCCATTTTTCTAAACGCTTATAAATCATACCGAATGAGTTTTTTTGAGAAAGTAAAAATGCACAAAGTTTCCTGCCAGGGTTAGGGTTAGGTGTAGGGTTGGTGTAGGGCGTTAGCATATACAGTTTGTACAGTATAAAAACCATTACGCCTATGAGATGTCCCCACTTTGTACAAAAACAAACGTGTGTGTGTGTGTGCTGTTTACCCAAATAGGGCTGTCAGGATATAAGATTTTTCATATCACCGTTATTGTGGCCATAAGAATTCACGATATCAATATATCGTGATATCTTTAGAAACCTTGGGGGGGGGGGGGGGGTATATTAGTCAAATTATTTTTTTACTGTTTTATTTTTTGTACTTTATTGAGCTTTTCTTTTTAGCCCAATGTACATAAGGATACTGATAAACGCGGGGCGCAAGACTCTGGCTCTCTCCGTACTCTTTGCATCTCTTATGAAATATCTTTCAGTATCTCTGCATTCAACATTTTCATAAATAGCCTCTAAATCCATTGTCCACTGTGTTGACCAGTACGTCTTTACAGATGAGCTATATTGCCTTTGAAATGTTTATTAACATCTTCAAAAGTGTTAAGTCTACACAGGAAGTGGTTTCATTTCTCACTGTTCTTTGACAAGAATAAAGTCTTTCATTTCACAAGAAGCGTCTGTAAGCACTCAAATGGACTCAGCCTTAAACACGACAAACTTGTATTTATGATGAAGGAAACGCAGCAGCAATTGCTCTTGGTGCTTCTCACTACTCAAAATTATGCTTCCTCATTTCCTCTGGAGAAGGGATCTCCAAAGAGAACAAAAGACACCTCTCCCCTTTCTCATTTATGACCCCTTTTCTCCCTATTTCCTCCCCTCCCTGATCTCACTCTTCTCCTCCAAAAGCAAGAATATCCATATGCCCCATGTGTTATATCTTGTGAACCTGTTGTTTTCCCCTCCATGTTTAGTATCATTTTAAAGGTCTCTGTGCAATTAGTAAATTGGTCTCAATTTCACAGTCACTTGTATTATAAGAAATATTGAAAACTTCGAGGAAGGAGTGTATTCCACTGGTTCTGTGGGAATGCTTCCAAGCCAGGTGTGACCCTGGGGCCACAAGAACCTAACAAACCAAAAAGGTTTTATGTTTTTACAACTGATTTGAAGATTTATTTGTTGTCTGGTCTGAGTATATAAGGGAAGTGACTAAACACTACTTTTTGATTCTGTAGTCAGAAAGTCCGTATAAGTGTATCCACACACTCTGTATACTATGTCATTTCCTGAAGTTGGGTATGCATTCTTTACTCCTAGATTTTTCTTTGAGAATTTGATTTCTTTTATTGATTTGATTACAGGATGCATGTTGATGTTATTTGCTGGTGGTTTGACCTTGTTAATACATGATACTATTTAACTACATTAGTATGGAATAGACGGTGGAAGATTTAAACACATAAATATCTATAATTGGACGAAAAAACTCTTGGAGCATCACTTTGGAGCTCATGTTTCTTGAGCACTTTAGTCTGATAAACCTGCTTTCTGCTGCGTCATCCAGGACTGGAGGAAATCTCTCCATACCGAAATTAATAATTCAGTCATATCTGCTAAAATATAAAATTAAAATGCTGTTTACTATGGTAACTGACAAATTTATTTAGAGAGAAAGAGATTACAGACACTCAGCATCAGTATAAGAGGGTGAATCAGAGTAATCTGGAATCTTTAGACTTCTGTAGTTTACTGTGTCTCCTCAACACTTGAGATCAACAAATGAGACTCATGATAACTGCTAGAATAAGACTTAATTTATATAGAGCTGCTTATGATGGAGCAAAACATGGACACAGGTTTTGTATCCCAGATCACCCCAATTCACACAATGAGAAACATGTTTTTTTTTTAAGGCAGGGACCATGGGCGGAGTTTGGGGGGGGCTAAGGGGGGCACTGCCCCCCCAGACCAGAGTGTGTCTTGTGCTTTCAAAAAATAAAAATGAATACAGAATTCATATTTTCTAATTTTATTTGTCCTATCTTATAATTTTTGTGGATATAATGAGTAAGTTTAGAATTCATTATTTTTAATTACTATATTGAAAAAGAAGCTTATTTGGTGGACTTCAAAGTATCGCGGTAAGTTACGTGAGTGGATTCTCTTCTCGTTCTGTTCCTGCTTTAGTCTACGAGCTAAATAAACAAAATGGACATTCGTCGTTTTTTTTATAAACCCACTAGTAAAAGTGTGGCGTTTTCTAACTCTGGCACTTCAACCATCAATTCCACTGCTGCAACTGATACAGCAACCGAGGCCGGTGTAGCAGTCGATTCTGTTCCCCTCTGAATGTCTGTTTCCCCTCGGGTTGCCAGGTCCGTGTAATAAACCCAACCAAATAGTTAATCAAACATATTCCCAAAGTAGCCTAAATTCCACGGATTTGGCAACATACCCGCATGCAAATGCACCAAACACACCTGGATGTAAAGAAAGCAAAAAGGGAAAAATTTCTTGCTACACTGCAGCATAGTAAAATGATTCTCACACTCCCGTTTATGTTCTTTTTTTTTAATTATTCATCTTGCAGTTGTTCCGTTATTTTTGTCTTATGTTTTTACATTTGAAGTTGAAAAGCCTATCGTCTCTAATTTTATTTTCAAGTTTAAGATTTAGGACGGTATTTTGAACTATTTGACTTGCCGTACATCCAGTCACACTTCTTGCGCACGCTAGTTCTGATCGTACGTATAGTAACTCGCCAAATACGCAAGAACTGTAGTATGTTTGCGTAAATGGAAACAGACATTCCGAGGGGAACAGAATCGACTGTTACACCGCATCTGCTGGTACGTGCCCCCCCACGCAAAAAAGTGAAACTCCGCCTATGGCAGGGACCTCAATCAGAACTTATGTGATTACAATAAGACTGAATATATTAGATAATTATAGCAAAACCAGAAGATGGTATGAACCCTATTTCTCACAAATCCCTTTTTTGGTTTCAGAACATGAAATATCATTCCAGCTTTTCAGTGGTGACCATTCCTTCTGCATTCTATTGTAATTCAGTTCAATACAGTCTTCAGTGCCACCGTAGTTGTTTGGCTCACCTTTGATCCAAAACCTGAACAACATGTATCAGAGATTCAGTTTTTCAGGAGCAAAAATGTACAAATCAATAATACTCAGTATAATAGCACATTTCAAGTTCAAAGTTTTAAAGATGCTGGTGCGGAAGTGAAAAGTAGAAGACAGAAGAAGAGTTTTCTTTATAATATTTACAGTAAATGTCTTTAATTGTGGTTGTGTTGTTTGTGGAAGAGTTTTCACTTCTACTTTCTTCTGAAGGTTGTGATTTTATACTGCGAATCAAAAGACTAAAACAAATGAATACACAGTGAAGTTTAGCACTTACCCTTGTTTTAATGCTGAATTATCCACCCATTTCATGGTGCCCTCGTTCTCTGTGTCAGACAAACCAATCCACACTCTCTCACTTACTAATGAGGATATGAACCTCTGTGTGAATAAAAACAGGAAGAATTGTGATTGCTCTCATTTATTAACAGACATTCACACAAACTTACCTGCTTCTCTTCAGTGTTGATAATGACCAGATCAGCACCATGATTCTTGCAGTACTGTCTGCTGGCAGACCAGCTCAACTCAGTGGACATGAAGAACCAACCTGAACCACACAGAAACATACACTTTATAAAACTGTGTTCATTAATGATAATAATGATTCTTTATTTAAGTCCCTCACTCAGAGAAGCGACTCTGGTCTCCAGGTCCTGTTTCTTCTGACTCAAAGATTCAACATTTCTCTGTAACTGGGTTTTCGCAGCAGTGAGATCTCTGACTCTGTTTTCCTGTTCCAGGTTCTTCTGACTTAAAGAATCAACATTTCTCTGTAACTGGGTTTTCTTAGCAGTGAGATCTCTGACTCTCGTCTCCTGTTCCAGGTTCTTCTGACTTAAAGAGCTGAAGTTGTTCTGCAGTTGGTGTTTTTTAGTCATTAGATCAGTGTAATTGTCCTGTAAACTCTTGATGGTTTGATTAAACTCTTCAAGAGTGTTCTTGTAATTATTTGTCAGATCTCTTTCCGTTGTGATGGTGATGTGCTGCAGCATGTTGAAGACCACCAGAAGAACACTAATGAGCCCGAGACCCACTGTGATCAACCCCAAACATCTACTTCCTCCTGACCGTCAGGAAAAAAAACACAAATATCAGTTAATATTCTTCATATAATCTGAATTTAAGTTTCAAATCAGCCTCTGTAGGTAATCTACTGTTGATTTTGGTAATAGACATGCCTTTTTATGTTTTATGAGTTTTTTATAGGTCATCTGGTTTTGCTATTATAAAATATGCAAACAAGAACATTTTGAAAAAGTCCAAACTGAAATACTGACTTCATTAATATACATATTTGAAATTGTATGTGGCGGTTCTCATTTTCCTTATTGTTATACTATTACTAACATCATCTGCGAAAACATTTCTGCTTTCAAGTAGTTTTCTTCTTACTGTGCTTTAGATCTTTTCCTTCATCCTGGCCGTGACTCTGAGATTGAGGTCCAGTTGTGTTTTCAATATCTCTGCGTTCAACAGTTTCATAAATAGCCTCTAAATCCATTGCCACTGTGTTGACCAGTACGTCTTCACAGATGAGCTAAATTGCATGTGAAATGTTTATTAACATCTTCAAAAGTGTTAAGTCTAGACAGGAAGTGGTTTCATTTCTCACTGTTCTTTGACAAGAATAATCTTTCATTTCACAAGAAGAGTCTGTAAGCACTCAAATGGACTCAAACAGCCTTAAACAGGACAAACTTGTATTTATGATGAAGGAAATGCAGCAGCAAGTGCTTTTGCTGCTTCTCACTACTCAAAATGATACTCCAAAGAGAACAAAAGACACCTCTCCCCTTTCTCATTTACGACCCCCTTTCTCCCTATTTCCTCCCCTCCCTGATCTCACTCTTCTCCTCCAAAAGCAAGAATATCCATATGCCCCATGTGTTATATCTTGTGAACCTGTTTCTTTCCCCTCCATGTTTGGTGTCATTTTAAAGGTCTCTGTGCGATTAGTAAATTGGTCTCAATTTCACAGTCACTTAGTAGTTATGATAAATATTGAAAACTTGTAGAATTGTTTTATGCCGTGGAAGGGTTGTATTCCATTATAGGGTCTGTGGGAATGCTTCCAAGCCAGGTGTGACCCTGGGGCCATGAGAACCTAACTAACCAAAAGGTTTTTTAAGTTTTTACAACTGCTTTGAAGATTTCTTTATTATCTGGTCTGAGTATATAAGGGAAGTGACAAAACACTACTTTTTGATTCTGTAGTCAGAAAGCCCGTAGAAGTGTATCCACACACTTATATACTATGTAATTTCCTGAAGTAGGGTATGCATTCTTTACTCCTAGATTTATCTCTGAGATGAATTGACTATGTAAATTGGCATAATACATATTTACCTGACTGATGATAAATAGTTATATTTGATATATTCTGATCTCTTCTGAAATCATTTTTCAAGTAGATTAAACGTGTAGTGGTATTTCCGTAAATCTTCGTTCAGGAAAGATAATACAGAAACATTAATGGATGATCCATGGGAAACACCATAAGGGACTTCTGATTTCTGACTGACACTGGCTTAACATGGTGTTCCTCTTGTGGTTATAAAAAATTACACTTTTTGTTATAAGCATGCAGGGGGCAGCTCACTTAAAGGTATTATAGACAGTTTCAACGGCAACAATATAACCAAACGTTACTGCGCGTGCCGGTATTGTGGACCTAACTTAACTTCCGGTAGACTTCCAAATAGAATAAATAACAACAGCCAAGTCCCTCTAGAGTAGATATTTTTTTGATAACAAACAAAATATGTTAGCTGCGTGGATTAGGCGGACTTAATGAATATGCAAATTCATTATTTGCCAGCAGGAGATGTTTTACAGCATAGACATAAAGCGCTAGAAATAGAGGTTTCCCCAATAACAGCTGTAAACAATGCAAAGCTGGTACGCTCACACGCTGCTATCAGGCATATAACATGCAAGTCCTACTTCAGAAATACAGCGATATAAAAACACCTGTGCTTCACTTTGATATTTAAACATATAAATGTAAGAAATTATTATTAATAAAAGTGCAGTACGTAAAGTTACTCATGTTTATTCAACGAAGCCTTTTTGAAAAAATCGATCAGTTTTAAAATTGTGGCGAGTCTCCAAATATAAAATAAATGTATGGGAAACACACCCCGCAGCACAACCACCTGAGCCCAACTTCAGTCTACTCATCACCTTAACTTTAACTGCGTTTGTAGAAGGCAAGGCACTGCAGCCAACAGACCGGAAGTTAACTTAGGTCCAGGCGCGTGCGCCCGATGAAACCGTCTATAACCACTCTGTATCCTCTGAGTAAGTTCAGAACTGACAAGTTTTTTCGTGGTTCACTAAAATCGGACAAATGTGTAATTCCTGTGCGATACCTGGTCCCTAATGAACAAATAATTGAAATTATAAGGATTTCCAGAATACTCAAATATCTAAATTAATAAAGAATCGATATCTGTGATCAGCTTTTGATATAAATATTGCCCAAATCTAATGATCACATGAAATTGGAGTCATACTGAAGACAGAGCTAGAATAAATTTTTAACTAAATCCTGATAAATTCGGAAGCGCAAGTAAAAGACAGAATACATATTCAGTTTCAATTCAAGCTTTTTACATAATCTACCTTGGGCTTTAGATAACAGAAATGACTTTTGAGTGTTCTTTTATAACCAAAATGATTGAGATATTTTGAAATATTAGAATAATTATGTTATCGCAATACAAATCCAGTTAATCAATAAATAAATAAAATAGATTTAGAAATATACATTTGTGTTGATCTCTACAAAAGTAGAAACTTTAACATATTATTGAGAAAACAGTGATTGAAATTATACATTTAACAGTTCCCGTTTCCTCAAACATAACTGACACTATTTCAGCTTTAAATTAAACTTTTTATTTACTGCACTCTCGAGGTTTTCCTTTAGTCTGGCTGTCTGGCTGTAACCGTCTGTGGCTTGAGTACTGCAAACACATAAGCTTCATCACAGTGTCTGTCATGTGACTATGTTCCCTTTGTGGGCTTGAACTGGTGGTAAAACTAACTGTCTTTACATTTATTTTGAAAGATGAAGCCCGGGATTATGGAAAGGGGCGTTACATTTCCAAATAGTGCTTGCGGTTTTCGGCCAATCACAATGCACTGGGTCAGTTTGCCAATCAGAGCTTGTCAGAATGAGGGACTTTGTAGAAAATTACGTGTTTGAGAGAGGCGGAGCATAGAGGACCTACAATAAAAATTATGTGTTTTTTAAACATTGAAGCATTTTAACATATTATGTTACACCAAATACTCAAAATGATGATCTTTAAAAAAGCATCATATGACCCCTTTAAAAAACTTTAAAAAAAAAACGTAAACTTAGAAAGGACCACGTGTCATGAACAACATTAGTCTGCATCACTTTTAGCACATCTAGCATGAACTCCATTATTAAACATGATTAACAATATCAGCAACATTCCATTTTCTAGAATTTGCTTTCTGGTCATTCATTAATTTAATTTCTCCATTTGTGAACTATTTTGGCCTTGGTTCAGCATTGCATATGCACTTTTCATCTGAACAGCAATAAAGCCAACCAGAGCATTTTGAGGTTTGTGGGTGATGACTTTGTATTGATGTTTGTGCAAAATAGATACTATAAATGATGCATTGCAATGTTAAAGAAATCGGTCTCTAATTCTTTGTTCATTTTACACAGGAAATGTTTTTCAGCATACTGTATCTCACTTACCTATCAATACAATCCTATTAATGCAAAACAAAGCACATGGACATAAGCTGTATGATACTGGTCTCAAATGCTAAAACAGCTGCAGGACAAAAAGCTGCTTTTCATCTTGTCAGCAATCATCTTGCAAAAAAAAAAAAAAGATAGAAGATTTGACTCTAGTTTTGTATCAGATGACTGTAATATACACCCCCAAATAAATGGCTTGTGACACCATGTCACAGTTTGAATCTGGTGCTCGATGGGAAATGATTGTGTTAAATAGTATTTTGTGTACTTATTAATAGGGAAAAGTTATGTGAGAGAGACAGTCAGTGACTTGCCAAGAGAGCTTATATACAGTTCAACAGCACTGAAATTTAACAATTTGTTCCAGACAGACTATTGGTCGGATTGTTTAAGATTTTTCGTCGTTACACCAGTACAGTAAGCAAATACCTTTATGTTTATTCATTCACTAATTAATTCATTTATTCAGAAACAAAACATGCATGTTACGTAAGACAGAAACAGGATGTAAATGCAATAACGCACTTTATTAGTACTCAGCACAATGGCCAGAAACACTGAACAAAGACGGCTGTCTGCACAGCAGGTGAAGGTGCTCAGTCCAGTGATGAACTGAGTGAATGGTACTCTGGTTCAGTGCAGTAGACCCTCGTGACGGTGCTCGGTGATTCAGTGCAGAGCATAGAATCCTATAATGAACACGACGACGACAAAAAAAATTTCAGCACATTATTAGTTTTGTGTGAACTTTTACTGCTGTAAAATTCATTAATAGTTAAACAAAATCAATCAATTATTTAACATATTTATTGTAAATTGGCCCTACAGTGAAATATTGTGTGATATTACTTACATGTAAAACTAATAATTGATTAAATCTAAAAGTCAATCTAATAGTAAAAATCTTTATAAATATATAAATAAATATTAAATAATTACATAAATAAATACAGTACAGACCAAAAGTTTGGACACACCTTCTCATTCAAAGAGTTTCTTTATTTTCATGACTATGAAAATTGTAGCATCACTCTGAAGGCATCAAGATCTATATGACCAAGAAGGAGAGTGACCTGGCCTCCACAGTCACCGGACCTGAACCCAGTCGAGATGGTTTAGGGGTGAGCTGGACCGCAGACAGAAGGCAAAAAGGCCAACAAGTGCTAAGCATCTCTCGGGGAACTCCTTCAAGACTGTTGGAAGACCATTTCAGGTGACTACCTCTTGAAGCTCATCAAGAGAATGCCAAGAGTGTGCAAAGCAGTAATCAAAGCAAAAGGTGCTACTTTGAAGAACCTAGAATATGACATATTTTCAGTTGTTTCACACTTTTTTGTTATGTATATAATTCCATATATAATTCATAGTTTTGATTTCCTTCAGTGTGAAAGAAAACTCTTTGAATGAGAAGGTATGTCCAAACTTTTGGTCTGTACTGTATGTACGGAGCCCAGCACATGACACACAGGAAAAAATATAAGGCTAAATTGTGCGCACAATTTACTAATTCGTTCCCTAAATGTACTAAATAGTGCGCACAATTTATTTATTTTTTCTTGCATGTCATGTGCAGGGCTCCGTAAATATTAAATAATTTAATGAATCAATAAGAATATTTATTTGACAGCTCTGATATAATATAATAGTGTTATAGAAAAATATTATATTCCTGTCCTATACATGTGTATATATTACTGTAAATGATATGGTAATATAATAAATCACACCATCAAAAACTATTACTTTTTGCAGTTATAAGCATTTTCACTCAATAAATGCATATTTTATGTTTTCCACTGTCCCCAATCAATCCAATAGTAATTGCCCGATAACATGGGTGCTAATCTTAGTTGCTTTAAAGTGTGATTAGGCATTGAGTGTGAAAAAGTGTGGCATTGCAAGAGGAACGCTTGATGGAAAATCCATTGCTCAGACAAGGTAATGAGGTGCCAAGGGTGATGAAGGCAGAGGTACACAGTGTAGATAGCCAAAGCACTGGAATACTGCCTTGAGCACAGGCTCATGTCCCCTTTGATCTTTCTCCTTGATCACGGCACTTTGTAAAACCTGCAAAAGCCAAAATGACCAAACATGACCATTTTAATACTCTAACATTACACCATACAGACAACTAAGCCAGGATGCTTTGATCTCTGCAAACCAGTAACACAAGTTTTACCTTGTGGAACCAGAAAGAGGGGGTTACTTCTGACCCAGTGAATATGTTCATATTCGTTTTGTTCATATTACATTTTGAGTTGTATATACACATTATTTGAATTAAATTAATTTGACAGACAGCATTCTGTCAACATCATTGGTCAACATCAGACAGCTGATGTTGACCAAGCTAGTGCCAACCAACGTAACCAGAGCTGCCAACTCTCAAGCATTCACTGTGAGACACACGCAATTGACTCTTTTCACATGTTTTCACGCCACACATCAATTTTCTCACGCACAGAAAAACCATGAAGCAAAGAGGACATGGAGACCAACAGACTAGACAGAGCAGGTTAGTTATGATATAAAAAATGGGTAAGTTATAGCTAGCTTATTATCAAACGCAGCTACGGTTAGCCATCGCTAACATTAGCACATTTATCGAACAGCCTTCGACACATTTCTATGTTATAACTTCCCGAAAAAAATACGCAAACATATAAAACAAACTTCTAGCGAAATACTAACAGCATCTTACTTACCAATCCAAAAGAAATGTTGCAAGTTAGGAGTCGAACCTCATTTCTTTCAAGTCCATCAGTTGTCTCCAGCGATGGAAAGCAGTGCCGATGTTTACTCTGGTTCGGCTCCTTTTCTTATCGGATTTGATTTGTGTTTCCGAGCGCGGTTGTTTCCCTGTAGCGGGTGACGCTCTCTTCCCTGAACTGAATTGAAGTAGTGGGCTGTACTTTCCACACGATTGACATCAGGTTCAAGTACGCCCACAAGCCGTGCGAGTTATTCGTGTATTGCAGGTTGGCTGGTGGTTATGTTGCCCGCATACCACTGAAACTGGTATTACGATACCTGACAAGTCGTGGCTAGTAATGCTAATGCTATTTAAGGTTGATATCTCTGCAACACTATAACTTGACATTTTTTTAATGACATCATCACCCTTATTACTTCTCATTCTTTTGATGCGTTTAGGTCATTTTTTTTAATATATTTTTACCTACATTTTTACACATGGCACCTTTAATATATATATATACTGTATGAAGAGAAGTGGGCACTCATGCAACATAATCAATGACGTACATCCAAGTAAACGAGACATAGGGAAGGGAAGTTTGTGAGTGAAGGGCATAAAAAACGGGCTGGAACGCAGACTAGTATGCTTAGTAAGACTGCAATTAGCTGATTCAGGTGTGTTCAGTTAGAGTTGGAGCATAACTCTGCAGGACAGCATCCCTCCAGGAGCGAGTTTGGAGAACCGTCCAGTATGTATCCAAATGTCCAGTATTCCATCAATACAATTCTGATGAGAAGACATTTGTTTCCAGTTGACTCCTGCTGTCCATATTTGTCATCACCCACTGAGTTCTTGTGTGAATTTCTTTGCACCACGGGCCTGTCAGCAATCAAACCACCTCAAATCCCGACAACATGATTCCTCAAACCCCCTTTGTTCATTTAACACACAGACAATTCTTCACTCTGTCACCCAGCCCAATCACCTAAATCTGGACTTAATTAGATCCTAATAGAGCCATTTCTCACATTACGGTGGAGAGCTTTCCCTAGGTAGAGCCTGATTAAGCAGACAAGGAAGTCATTGTTTTAGTGGAAAGGCAGTAAAAGCTTATAACTGCTTTAACGGTTTATCTTTATTCAATAAAAATAAAAATCAACAATCTAGAAATCCCTTTGGGAAAAATTATTAAATTACAACAGTTGTGCGTCACACACACACACACACACACACACACACACAACACACACACACACACACACACACACACACACACACACACACACACACATATACAGTATATGAAGAGTTCAGATGCAAAAGCCTCTAAATGGATAAAGACTTCTGGCCTAAAGCTGCATGGTGTATGGTGGAGTTCCTTTTATGCTCTTTTAAAGTAAAGGACACATCTCATTGTGATAAGTAAAGGATAAATCTCAACAGATTTATGCTTTTCTTGACATGCTTGATTTCATTGACCATTTCGACCCTGATTCTGACACAAAGTGAGGTAGATTACTCCATAAAACCTTGTATTTGTACTGATGCGCAAAAGACGAACTGAAACTGCTAACTCTCAAACTGCCCTTGAAATGTGATAAGAGAAAATGGAGGCACCAGTTTGTTTCTCTCACTGTTTGAAGAGGAGATAATTACTTTAATTGCAACTGTAAAAGTCATGTCACATGCAATCAGGGCCTGGTGGATCAATATACTGTATATCATCCTGGATTCCTCATTCATTTTTCCACGCAGGGACAGTAAAACGTCTTCATGAGGAGGATGAATTAAAAGGGTCATATGATGTTGCTAAAAAGAACATTATTTTGTGTATTTGGTGTAATGAAATGTGTTTATGCAGTTTAAAGTTTAATGTTCAAAAAACACATTATTTTCCACATACTGTACAATATTTTTTTCCTGTATGCCACATCTTTCTGAAATGTAATTATTTTTACAAAGCTCATCGGTCTAAAAAAGTGAGGTGTGCTCTGATTGGTCAGCTATCCAGTGCTTTGTGATTGGTTGAATGCCTCAAGCGTGTAACAGAAATGTTATTCCCCTTACCATATTGTGATGCATGTCCCAATCTAAACAACAGTGCGACAAGACAAAATCAATAAAACCCATTACAAATAAGTAATTTGTTGCATAATTACATAATTACGGATTATAATGACTTATACTGTGTTTTTACGCATTGCATCGTGCCGTGTAAACATAAAACCATCTTAGAAATGACAAACAACAAGCGCTCCTCTGCACTGCTCAAAACTCGTGTTTGAATCATCAGTGGCAAATCTTTTACATATGAAAATGTACTTACAGTGTGTGAGTCAGAACAACTGGCATTGTAGTCTACTCTTCCAGGAAAAGGAAACAGTCCTCCATAAAATGTGCTGCAACCTTTTGAATATTTGGGTTGAATTGTACTGGTACATTGTTGTATATACAACTTAACCACTGATTTCTAGTTGTGTCCTCTTTTGAAAGGTCAAACAATGTAGTTTCACTTTCACAAGAAACAGAGTCTCCATGACATGGCTTTGATGGCAATAGCGAGAATCAAAGGTCACGCCATCTTTCTTTGCATGAACATTTGGGCAGTGTTATGCAAATCTTCCCACATCATGACGTAGATATGTGGGGGCATTTTTAAATGAGGGGTTTTAGGGGAGCATGGACGAGTCTTAACTTTTATAAAGAATATCTTTTTGGGTTTGATACTTGAGTCTTTGCAACTTTACAGATCTTCTTTATGCACCAAGAGCTTGTGACACTCCAAAAAGAAAGGAAAACTTTAAATCTTATAACATGACCCCTTTAAATGCATGCTTAGATATATGAAATTAATGGCACCTTAACAGCATGTATTAGCCGGCCCTGGCCCGCTTGGAAGAGGTGGGCCAGGGCACGGTTCAGTTGGACTCGGGCGCGGTTCACATGCAGTGTGAGCGCTAACCGTGCTGGAGCACGGAAAAGGACGCTTTGCATCACGGTTTTGCGACGCTCCAAAACCAACATGGCAGGGAAAGGGTCGCTTTGGCCTACGGCAGAGGTGCAAAACGCATAAAAACTAAAAACTGCAAAGTCCTTGCTGCACTTCAGCTGGTACCTTGCAAACATCCTCATACGAGCAGCACAATTACGTGAAAAATTTTGCGCCACTAAGGCGACACATTTGTTTAACAACAGGCTGTGGACCAAACAACACAAAATTATCCACAAAGAAAACACAGCGATGCACTCCATTGTGTTAAGAGAGAGCCGCTCTTCCTGTTTATCCCGAAACCGTCGCACCATAATAACGTAAGCGTGCTCCGGCACGAATGCTGAAACCCTATATGTGAGTGCAGGCCAGAGGGGGAGTGGGGAGGGGGGACAATCGTACTCGGGCCCGGTTCATGGCAACCGTGCCTAGTGTGAGTACACCCTAATATGTTCAAATGGTGAAATTCCTTGCTTCAAATTGAAGCCTGTCAACCTTTGGTCATTTGGACATGTATACTGTAAAAAGCCAAAATGTGAATTTTTTTTTTATATTTAAGAAACTATTTTTACCTGTTTGCTTAAGTGATATCTCTCTATCCAGGGCTGGATGCCAAACAGCAGAGGTTTGCACCCCCCCAATTAATCTCAGACTTCATTGTCTGGCAATAAAACTCATGTCTGAACATAAAAGATCATATTATCCATCAGTGCCACTCAATAAATGGCCACAGATTTAAACAATGTATGGCCTCGTGATAAAGCCTTGTTTGTAGACTGTCTTTCCGATTGACGAGCCCAGATAACCATCTAAAGCTTTTTAAACCTGTGGGCTCTGTAAGGCTGCCACAGCACACAATAAGATGGTGACAAATTTCAAATCCTCAGTGACACATATGTCTAATGTTAAGAGAGGTTTCAGGGGAAAATGGAACAAACAATCTGTTGATCCTATATGTCGGAGGATAAACAAAGAAAATCAATATAAAACTAAATTAGATCTACTGCATTATATAACACTTTTTAACGTGCTAAAGATTGGCTGACATTAGTGAGGACTGATTGCATTGACATTCTAATAAACCAAAGCAATGAGACCAAAATCAAATCATGACCATAAAACACAGCTTCCTGCACAAAATATAAAATTCATTGTTTTCAGAGTTAATGTTTGGAACAGGATTGTGATGTCTTTGCCAGTATCCCGTATAAACGGAGGAGCAGCAATCAGCCTAATGTACTTGAGTGTGTCCAGCGCACAAAGCCTTCTCGCTGAAGCATTAGCTCAGCAATCTCCCAAAGTAAAACACCACTCATTAACATGAATGACCAGAATCTATCATCATCAAGAGATTGTGTTCTTTTTTGTCCTAAAAACAGGTTCACTATATTTGCACCCTTAGAGAAATGTTGAAGGAGATTAAAAGTCTCCCTATTTGATCCTTCCAATTGAATTAAATGTGATATGGCTATAGTTGTTAGACTGTGAGCAGATCCCTGCCATCAGCTAATTTAGTGTCCGAGCACAGTAATGTGAGCACTGTTCTCCAGTGAACCCATGATTTCTTTAATTTAAGAGCAAGTGCAGTCTAATGATGGCTAAGCAAACCACACATCCCAAGGTGAACAAGAACAATGTCTGGACATTTACTCCATTGACACTGTGCAGACAAAATGCCAAACACAGAAAGTAGAAGACAAGCTCTGTTGTGCTGTGACAGCACTGTATACAATATACACTGGAGGTGATGTGGACTTGCATAAAATCTTTAAGCTAGAATGTCTAACACAGAATTAGAATGTCAGACAGAAGATAGAACCATTCAAAATGTTGCAAGTCTCTGATTCTGGAAATCCTTGTGGTTTTATGATAGTGTTAAACTGCTGAGAGGAAACCGTGAAGATGTTCTGTTCAAGCAGAGCAGCATCTTGTCTGTCCTGTGCTTATGAAATCAATTTTCTGAACAACTGCCAAGGCACTTAACACAATATTGCAAATCCACTGAGTTGGGTCCCATGAATATAGACTGTTCTAGCCTAAAGTGGAACTGTATATGATAATTGGATTTGAACCTCCATTGCACGCTGAACAAGAGTGTTCCACGAGTGTTGATATTTGGAGGAATAGCTCAAGGCCAGAACAAGACAATTGTGCATAAAATCCTTACAGCTGATAAAAGCCTCACAATAATTCACAAGTAATCCACATGACTCTAGACCATCATTATGTGTGTAGGAAGTAAAATCTATCTTAAGGCACTTTAAACTGTCGTTCTTTTAACAGAGTCTATCATACTTCCTCCAGTGAAAAAGTCAATCCCCTGTTGTCCTCTTACATAAAAAATCCACCAACATGCTGTATTTGTTTGGAATTGTTTAAGACTGTATTCTGTAATCGTTACTTGATATGTGCATTTTTCTCTCCTGATTCAAGCAAAATAACAATTTCACTAGAGAAAGCAAAATTATGGATTGGGGACTTTTAGTTGGAAGCAACAGTTTAAAGATGTTCTAGGTTCAAAATATCTTCATAATGGATTTGTTTCATAAAAACACAGCTTTTCCCATCACAAGACTTTAAATGATGAACTAGAGTCGTGTGGATAACTTGTGGTTTTCATTGCCTCTTTTTGCATGTTACATCATTACGTCAGTAGGTGAAAATTCCACTCACTAACCCTAACCCTAATCCTAAAATAAAATAGACAAAATGTTGACTGGCAGTTGTGTCTAAAATATAAGTAACTCAGTAGTATTAATTTTTTGTTAACCATTGATTATTGTATAAAAACAATCCAAAAATCTGGCAATGTCAAGATCTCCGAAATGCTTGGAGAGACATGTGAGAGCACTCATGTTTGAAAGATTAAAGAGATTATTTACTGCTGTTCTATGTGCAAGAGATATATTAGATGTTCAGCTAGTCCAATCCATTGACCAATCCTAGATATTGAATATACCATAAAATATTTCCAATCTCAGGAAAAGGTTTTACTGCTTACCAAAGGCAAGTTGTCCTTGAGGAGAAGTCTGACAGAAGCAAAACGGTTTAGTGGTTTATTAGTCATAAGGTAACCTGTTTTTCACTGGCCTTTTCATGTTACAAATGTTACACAACATCTTTCTCCTCTTGCACTAATTTAGGAAGGACATAAATCACTGCCTAAGAAGTTTTTTTTTTTTTTTTGGTGGAGAATCTTGACAAAATGTGAATAACATACCGCTGTATCCTGTCAGCAGTACTCTGTGGGACATTCTGCCATTTAATGATCCAAAGATTATGTTCCAAGTAAAAGATTTCGCTTGGAGGACTCTTAAAACAGCACTTGGGGATTTTAAATTATTTTCTTGTCTTTTAAAGATCTTTGATCCTGAACAGCGAGGGGCTAAGGGTAAATGCTATTAATTTGTGTTTACAAAATGAGATGAGACCTATGTTTGCATAATCAAGCTCCCATTCAATTTTGCCCATATCTCGCTTGTTTTCAATAGTATTTAATTTCAGGCTGAAGCGGTACCGTGGGTCTCTTCAGTCTGAGAGTCTTAAGAGGAGAGTCACGTAAAAAAAGATTGAAAGGAAAATAAAAATATAAAATGATTCTTAATGGATAGGGAGAAGCAGCCATCAAATCATGAACAGAAGCCAGTCAGCCCATTCAATCTTGTGCTTTATGAGCCGTGCAGGGTTTTAGCACTTTGTGCAATGAAATGGGACTCAGTAAAATTGTAATTTTGAAATGCTTTTAAACTCGTAATTAAAACATTTTTTATTATTTATGTATTTATTTACTATTTTTACATTTTATTTTATTTGACAGCCCTATTTTAAGTGGCAATTTCATTACCATCAGTACATTTGAATAATTCAAATTCAAATGTTAATTTTAAAATGTTATTTTTAGATTTTAAATTCATAAACAAATGTTTTATATATGTATGTATTTATTTATTTTAACTCTTCATATTTATTTATCTATATTTTATTATTACTTTTTATTTTCTTTGACGGTGCAATCTAAGTGTTTTCATATAGTAAATTTGAATTAAGGTCCACTGATGAATCAGTTAATCAAACTTATATGTAAATAATTTGATTTAAATGTAAATTTTATGTACGCATTTATTTATTTATTTTAGATTTTGAATTTGTAATAAAGTAACTGTCTTTTAACAATCTTTGCATTTTATTTTATTTGACAGCCCTATATTAAATGTTCTCATACCATTGGTGAATTTGAATTACAGTTCACTGATGCTTTTTTATTTAAGCATGCAGAAAAGGACAATTAAAAAGTGAACATGTAACTTTAAAAAAACAACCAGTCTCATTTTCATAAGACAAATGTGAATCATATCGGATGCAGGTCTTTTTCTTGTCTGGCTCATGTTCCACTCCCCTGACCTTGGCATTAGAGGAGAGGATGCTGACTGGGACGCCCTTTGACTTTGACACCCATATGTGTGCATGGAACAATGCTGACCCACTGGATTTGTTTATACACCAGAGCAGGCATATGTACTATTCTGGGGTGAGCGGTCTATTTATTATCGAGTCTTAAGAGACATGTTGTCATCAACAGATGACATCAGCTGCACTAGAGATTCATTGGATGACAAAACATCAAGAAATAGTTCAAACAGAAATGTAAAATTATCTGAAAATGTAGTCTTGCTCCGTTTGTTTCTTCATCTGAAGAGATTTGGAGAATTTTAGCATTACATTACTGTCACTGATGGATATTTTACAGCGAATGGGTGCCGTCAGAATGAGAGCCCAAACAGCTAATAATAGCTTCCAAATTGAATTTTGAGACTGACTAAATAGAACCATTTTATCTACCTGTTTTTTTTGTTTTGTTTTTTTTTTGGTCAATTCCAAAACCCTTTTGTTCTTAACTACTGTCAAAGTGATCTCTCTTGTTTCAGAAAAACCAGGAATTTATATGATAGAATTAGAATCACAAAGCTGCTCTGATGTACAGTACATCTATCTGGCTAAAAAATTAGGGGTAATGATGATTATTAGATGCATCCTGCAATGGATCTGTAAAACATCTGGTTTATGTGCTCTGGTTCTTTTAGTAGAGGCAAATGGTAAATAAATTCAATATAAAGCTGATTTACAGTACACTGAGTTTTAAAATTAAGTTTAGATGGGTGAAGAAGGACTGGCTCCTAAATAAAAGAAACCAAGGAACATACAATAGAGTATGTCTGTATAAAATGAACATAGTAGAGAATAACACGCACCACAGTTAATCAAAAAAAATAAATTCTGTCACTTAAATGAAACATACCGAAGTCACATATATAAAGAACAGTGATAACTATAAGTTCCTCTTCGGGAACTCGAGCTGCGTCGATCGCATTTGGGGAACGCCTTTGGCAAGAACAACTCTGAATATCGTGTGCAATCAGTTCAATGGAAGAGCGTGACGTCACGGACGGGGTGACGTAGCGACCAGGAAGCTATAAAGGCACGTGCCACGCAGCTGGCTTCAGCTTCGCGTCTTTCAGCAAGCGCTCTGTGTGTGCATGTTCATAAGTCTGTCTTGTAAGTCTTATTTACTGTTGTCTGTCCAGTATCATTAGACTACGATGCCTAAGTCTAAAGCTAAGACGAGACATTTGAAGGGCGAAACCAAATCGCGCTATAAACTGTGTGTTCCTCCATGCCAGCGCTACATCACGGCTGGGGACACACATGATTTATGCGTGGTTTGCCTGGGATCGGAGCACGCTGAGTCGGCTCTCGAGGGAGCCGACTGCCCGCATTGTGAACGATTGCCAATGCGGGCGCTTCGATCCCGGAGGGCTCTCTTCGAGGAGGGAGCCTTCGCCAGCGTTCCCCGCGGCTCTGGCCCCGCTTCTGCTGAGGCAGAGCGGCTGCTGCACTCGTGGGGTTCGCAGGTGGATCTGGCAGAGGGAATGGAGACGGGCACGTCCTTATCTCCTTCCTCATCTGCTAGATCTGGCGCCCAAACCCTGGGATCGGAAGCACGCTCGTCGGTTTCTTCCGCCCAGGGCGAGGGGTCGACACTCCACCTCTCTTCGTCTGACGAGGTGGATGTGGAGACAGTTGGCAGGGATTCGCCACCCCTTTCGCCCCAGTATGAGGAGCTGCTGGAGGTGGTAACTCGCGCAGTCGAGAAGTTAAAAATAGACTGGCCCCCACAAAAATCACATGAACCGCAGAGAAGTAAATTAGATGAGCGGTATCTCAGGCCCAGACAACCACCTCCAGCCCGGAGCCTTCCCTTTTTTCCCGACCTCCATGATGAGATAGCGAGGTCGTGGAAACATCCATATTCCACCCGTCTTTTCGGCCCTGATTCGCAGTATTATGGGAATGTGACAGGGCTCGATGAGCGTGGTTACAGAGCGATGCCACGGGTTGAACAGACGCTTGCGGGCTATCTGTCACCCGGTTCGGCGTCGTCTCTGAAGGCTCCGGCCTTGCCTACTAAAGCATTAAGAACGACATCAGGGTTAGTGGGCAAGGGCTATGTGGCAGCAGGTCAGGCAGGGGCGTGCCTTCACACCATGGCCGTCCTTCAAGCATATCAGGCCGACCTGTTGAGAGATGTAGACGAGGGAGAGGGGATCAAGTCCGACGATATTGCAGAACTTAGACGGACCGCTGATCTCTCCCTCCGCGCCACCAAAGAGACCGCTCGCGCAATTGGGCGGTCTATGGCAGCCTTGGTGGCCGCGGAGAGGCATTTATGGCTGAACCTGTCCCAAATTAAAGACCGTGACAGGTTCTGCCTCCTGGACGCCCCGCTCCAAGCCTCGGGCCTGTTCGGCGACACAGTCAATACTGTCGTCGACAGGTTCCAGGAGGCCCGTAAACAGGCGGCGGCGTTCCAGAGTTTCCTCCCTCGTCGCTCTTGTGGGTTATCTGGACGGGAGATACCCACGCCACTAGCAGGCTCCTCATACCGCGAGGCTCAAAAGCAGAGCGTCGCCACTCGTGCTCCCCCACGCCGGGACCGAGGGTCTAAGCGACGCTCTGAGTCGGGGGCTCCTAGATTAAAATCAGACCTTCGTACTATTATCGAAGCTAGGAAGTCCTCGACAAAGAGGTCCTGACGCCATGCTACCAGTGACCTCGAGGGTAGCCCCTACGGGGTCAGAGCGGTTCCCACCTCAGTATACGGTGCCCGCCTCTCCCCGGTACCCTCCGGAGGCCGGTCTGCCAACCCTGCCAGTGTTTCAGGGCGCAGCGGTCTCCCGCGAGCGTCCCTCCCAGTTATTTCCGCCCGTGAGCGTAGCGGAGCTGGGAAGCTCGCCTCCCCTTCGGGGGCCTCTTACACCAGAGATCAGTCTCGAGAGACTGATTCCCTTAGTACATTTTCGAGCAGCGTGGAGACTTCTGCCAAATGTTTCTCAATGGGTCCTGCACACAGTAGAAAGAGGCTACGCTATTCAATTCGGCCGTCCACCGCCGAAATTCGATGGGGTTACACCGACAGTCGTCGGCCCCCAGCAGGCTCTGGTTATGGAACAAGAAGTGAATACCCTATTAAGGAAGGAGGCCATCGAGGTGGTCCCTCCTCTAGACAGGGAATCCGGGTTCTACAGCCGGTATTTCATAGTTCCAAAGAAGGATGGGGGGTTGCGTCCGATCTTAGACCTACGTCAGTTAAACCTCTCAGTTATGTCACTGAAGTTCAAAATGCTTACTGTCAAACAGGTTGTAGCTCAAATCAGATCCGAGGACTGGTTTGTCACGATAGATCTCAAAGACGCATACTTCCACATATCTATCCTTCCACAACACAGGAAGTTTCTGAGGTTCGCTTTCGGGGGCAAAGCTTATCAATATCGAGTACTTCCATTCGGCCTTGCACTCTCACCCCGCACATTCACGAAGTGTGTAGATGCGGCTCTGGTACCCCTCCGTATGCAGGGCATCCGCATTCTAAATTATATCGACGATTGGTTGATCTTAGCTCAATCAGAGCAGATGGCGGTTCGACATCGAGATGTCGTTCTCGCACACATGGGGGAGCTGGGTTTGAGACTGAATGCCAAGAAGAGTGTACTTTCTCCAGTTCAGAGAACCACCTATCTAGGCGTAGTATGGGATTCGACCACGATGCAGGCACGTATGTCTCCTGCTCGGATCGAGTCGATCCTCACATCAGTCAAGAGAGTCAGAGAAGGCCAGTCACTCACTGTGAAGCAGTTTCAGAGACTGTTAGGGCTCATGGCAGCTGCGTCCAACGTGATACCTTTTGGTCTCCTGCACATGAGGCCCCTTCAGTGGTGGCTCAAGACCAAGGGGTTTTCCCCGAGGGGAAATCCTTTCCGAACTATTCAGGTCACGCGGCGATGCCTTCGTGCCTTAGACATATGGAAGAAACCTTGGTTCTTGAATCAGGGCCCGGTGCTGGGAGCTCTTGGTCGCCGTGTAACGCTAGCGACAGATGCGTCCCTCACCGGTTGGGGTGCGGTCATGAGTGGCCACCCTGCCCGCGGTCTGTGGAGCGGTCGCCATCTGACATGGCACATCAATTGTCTAGAAATGCTAGCAGTGTATCGAGCTTTAAAATATTTCCTCCCAGACCTGAGAGGCTGTCATGTGTTAGTGCGCACCGACAACACAGCGGTAGTCTCTTATATCAATCACCAGGGGGGTCTGCGTTCACGCCCCTTGTACAAGCTGGTGTACCAGATCCTCCTGTGGTCCCAGGGCAAACTCCTCTCGTTAAGAGCAGTGTATATTCCTGGGCGATTGAATGTGGGAGCAGACATGCTGTCGAGACAGGGGCCAAGGCCCGGGGAATGGATGCTTCATCCCGAGGTGGTGAAGCAGATATGGCAGATATTTGGCAAAGCTCAGGTGGACCTCTTCGCGACTCGAGAGACATCGCAATGTCCCCTCTGGTTCTCTCTAGTTCACCCAGCTCCACTGGGACTAGATGCCATGGCACAGACTTGGCCGAGGCTTCGTCTGTATGCCTTTCCCCCCATCGCTCTGCTCCCGGGAGTTCTGGCGAGAGTACGCCGGGACGGGGTCCGTCTGTTGTTAGTAGCCCCGTTCTGGCCGGGCCGAGTATGGTTCGCAGATCTGATTTCTCTCCTCGACGGCTCTCCATGGCAGATTCCGATCAGGACAGATCTACTCTCTCAGGCGCAGGGCAAAATAATTCACCCTCGCCCGGAGTTGTGGAAGCTGTGGGTGTGGCCCCTGAGGGGGCACATCTGTTAGCAGCTGGTCTCTCAACCGAGGTTGTTGAGACCCTACTCCAATCCAGAGCTCCCTCTACGAGGAAACTGTACGCCCTGAAGTGGAAACTCTTCACTTCATGGTGCAGAGATCGCCACCTTGACCCTGTTAACTGCCCAGTTGGTACAGTTCTGGAGTTTTTACAAGCTAGGCTCTCTGCGGGGTTGACCCACTCCACCTTAAAGGTGTACGTGGCGGCCATAGCTGCTTACCACGTCCCTTTCAGTGACCAGTCACTGGGTAGACACCCCCTAGTTACACGTTTCCTCCGAGGTGCACTGAGGCTGAGACCTCCAGTACGGTCCCGTATTCCCCCATGGGATCTGGTTGTGGTGTTAGAGGCTCTCTGCAAAGCTCCATTCGAGCCAATTCAAGAAATATCAGACAGACATCTGACACTTAAGACTGCCCTATTATTGGCTATTACTTCTCTAAAGAGAGTTGGAGATCTCCAGGCCCTCTCGGTGGCCCCTAATTATCTAGACTTTGCCCCTGGTATGGCCAAAGCATTTCTTTACCCTCGAGCGGGTTATATTTCTAAAGTTCCCTCTGTCACACCACAACCTGTCGTACTGCAGGCCTTCTGTCCTCCTCCCTTTCGGGAGCCAGACCAGGTGAAGCTAAATTGTATGTGTCCAGTGCGAGCACTGGACGCATACGTCCACAGAGCTGCCCTGTGGAGAAAATCCGACCAATTGCTTGTATGCTACGGTCCTACTAACAGGGGTTCTCCTGCCTCTAAGCAGACCCTCAGCCGTTGGATAGTCGAGGCTATCAACGAGTCATATGAGTCCTCTGGTCTTCCCCTTCCTTTGGGAGCCAAGGCTCACTCTACGCGGAGTATGGCTGCCTCTAAGGCCTTCCTGGCAGGTGTGTCCCTCTTGGACATCTGCAACGCTGCGGGGTGGTCCACGCCCTCTACATTTGCCAGATTTTACAATCTCGATATGCGAGCCGCTCCTGGCTCTTCTGTCCTCTCGTCCTAAGCTGTGCTCTACGGATACACACTAGGCAGGGGTTTGGTAGTCTGGCAGCGTTGGCACATCGTTCCCCAAATGCGATCGACGCAGCTCGAGTTCCCGAAGAGGAACGTCCCTAGGTTACGTATGTAACCCTAGTTCCTCGAGGGAACGAGACGCTGCGTCGCCGAGCCATACTCCCGGCACCCCTGCCTGCGCTTGCTTCCCTACTCGAAGCTGAAGCCAGCTGCGTGGCACGTGCCTTTATAGCTTCCTGGTCGCTACGTCACCCCGTCCGTGACGTCACGCTCTTCCATTGAACTGATTGCACACGATATTCAGAGTTGTTCTTGCCAAAGGCGTTCCCCAAATGCGATCGACGCAGCGTCTCGTTCCCTCGAGGAACTAGGGTTACATACGTAACCTAGGGACGTTTTCTGTTAGATATAATAGTAACTGTTGGGTACATCTGTAATATTTACTGTGATATTTTTTTGTGTTGTCATAAAAGATATTTGGCCTGCAAAATGTCATATTTAAATCAGCTCTTTTTTTTTTCTTGTTACCCTGTAAAAATTATCTTTAAACAACAGAATTTGGGTTAAAGACACCCTTCAATAACAATTAAAAGTTTCTTTATGCAACCTGGTCTCATGAGACCAAGTTATAGTTTTATTTGCTCTCCAGAGATGACTGAAGGTCCACAATTGTGAAAAACATTAAATCTCATAAAAAAGTTTATTTTTCTATCCTTCCAGGTAAACAGAAACAGTTGAACCCCACCAATTAAACATATAAAATACAGCTTGAAGCGACTTGAATCACTATAGGTCAGCACTTGGATAATAGCATCTGCCAAAATTGCTATATATCTAGTTGTTTTCAGTCAAAGTTTTTGTTGCTTGAAATTTTAGCCATTGTTATCGCTTCATCTCTGCAGTCATTTAGTGTTTAAACAATTACAATTTAAAGTTCAAATTTTAAGTGTGTGGGGGGAAGATATGCTCCCAGTGTTCTAAATGTAACTGCGAAAGAATATAGTTTATATGGTGTTTAGTGCTTGTATGAATGACACATCTTCTATGTGTCTTATTATTTAAAAGCTGCTTGTGATGGGCTTTGTTTATTCACGTGACTTTTTAGAACTGGGCTTCATTCGTATTTTCAAATGTATTGTGGATTTGAAAGCTTTTGTTTGTTTTAACAACTTTCTTTCCCTTCATTCATTCATATCTTGTAGTTTCTATTAAACGAAAGGCTGAGTGAAAATCTGGTATGATGACGAAAAGACCCTTTTCTGTGAAACTCGTACATTATCCGACATCAGGGCACAGATGTGAACTATATTATTACCCCACACTCCCCTCTAATATTCTTGTCCTGCTCTCTCTCTCTCTCTCTCTCTCTCTCTCTCGATCTCCTGACCACAAAAGAAAGAAATCATCAAGTTTCTCCCTTTTTATAAACACTCCCTCCCCTTTAAGTAATCTGAAAATAGGGACACAGACTTTCAGGGTCCCAAAATTTGTCTGAAGAAGTGAAAAGAAGTTTAAGGCAGACTGATTATGTGTGCTCTGCCTCTCGGTCTCTCAATGGCAAAGCAAAGAACAGCGCTTTGAACATTTTGACCAGACACATGGCTCTACCTTGCGACATGGCAGAAGATTCTGGTGAGTTCTGTCAACTTTTGTCTTGTGCATCTTATTTTATTCATGTTTCTACCTTGAAAAATGAGAGCTATGTCTTGAAGAATATGGCAGAGTGTATACATTTTTTCTGCATTCAAGGTCTAAAAAAATAAACTGACCAATAATTTGAGTGCAGGCCTATAGATTGCTTTATTGACTGGTGTAAATATATCTTTGTGACATTCTTTTAATTATGGCAATATTGCCTTTAATTAATATGCAGTGATAGTGTGAAGTGGAAGACACACACTCAACCTTTAAACAACAACACTTTTCTTTTCTTTTGCTGCACATGAAATACTCTTTCATGTAAGTAATACTAAATTAAACCCAGAACTGGAAAAGCGACTTTGTACTTTCCATTCACAAAGAGTTGTGGCCTATTTGCATAGTCTTCCAATATTGCAAATGTGATCATCTGCTCTGAAGGTTGAGTTTCAGCACAAGAGTGAACATGACAACTTCCAGATACTTGGCATTATTACTGAAGGTTAATTGTGACTTTTTATTTAGACTTGGCATCAAAGTTTGTTATTATTAAAAATATATTGCATCTCCGCAGCTTTGAACTGGTTTGGCATGTATTTTTAGGAATGACACAGTGTTACTAAAAAGGTGCCTGGAGGAAACATAAAAGTCAAAGCTCTGTTTGAATGGGCTTTTATGGTTCCAATCGAATCATTTCAGTGTCTAAAAGGTTTAATCGTTTTTTCTGTTGTAAAACATTACAAGCTCTGGATTGGCAGTGCGGGCAGTTGTGTGGCATCAAAGCAGAATGGCTAATCATATCAAGACATTTGACATTTTTTTTTCTTTTATTATTATTTTTTTTCTTTTATTATTATTATTTTTCTCTTTTTTATGGCATTTCTTATTTTCGTCTAAATACATTTGACAATTTCAGAGTGAAGTAAAAAAAAAAAAAAAGAAACCTTGCAAATCATTTCAGTTTTTAATTTTCAGTGAAAAAATAATAATAAAAGAGATTAATTTTCTCAAAGTGCTTCAGGACTAAATGAGAAATAAATCACTGCATGCACAGCAGAGCAGAAGTTCATTACAAGCTGTGTCGGTCTGCAGAGTTACAGATATTATCCTACCTCCATGAAGCACAAATGTCAATCAGCAAGTATGAACGACAAATTACTGCCGTTGCGAGGCAAAGATGCTCTCAATGGTACTCCTTTAAATTATTCTTTACCAAAATAGCTTGATAGCGATAGTGTCTTTGACAGACAACTACTGACTTTAAAATTTGGAAATGTACAAATGCAAACCTGCAGGTCAAGTCTTTAAAAAAAAGGCCACTGCAAAGAACCCAAAGATTAGATTTTTCTGCCCAGAGAATGCACAGAAAAATTTGTTTTAGCCATAGCGAGCTGAACTACCGCAGAATCCAAAAGTGCTCACACTGTGGAAAAGAGCTGCCGTCTTCCCTCGAAGACAGAAATTGCATTTCACACATTTCCAGATGTTGAAAGGAGTGTTGGGATGCCCTAGAGTAAGAGATTGTGTGAGTTGTCAGTTCGGTCACATCTGGAGACATGAGAGATGAGGTGCAGAGCCCTCTCTGCGTCAGAGAGCAGAAAAAAAAATACCCGAAATTTTTGTTATCCAGCATTTTTACTTGTTTTGCAACAACCTTAAAGCAACCTAAGATGCAAAACTGCCTAAGATAATTTAACTTATTTTCAGAGAATACATCTTGAATTCTTTTTTTTCTTTGCCCAACAACAAAAAAAAAAAAAAAAACAACAACAACAAAAAAAAAACTTTTGGTTATGTAAATACTCTTTATTCAGCAAAGACATATTAAATTGATTCTTTGATTCTTGTTCTTCAGCTTTTCTTCAACTGTATTCAACAACAACAACAAAAAAGCTTTTATGGAAGCTTGTTTTTACCATGAGATCAAATAAATAAATCAATAAATAAAAAAGGTAATTCTGACTTTTTCCTCACAATTCTGAGTTTACATCAGATAATTCTGACTTTTTTCTGGTCTATAGTCTAAGATTTTTTTTCTCACAATTGCAAGATATAAACCCAATTATGTGAAATCACAGTTGTGATTTATATATTCACACTTCAGAAAAGAGTCTAACTGGTGAGATAATTCAGAACTGTGAGATAAAAAAAAAGTTGCAATTACCAGTTATGTTTTATTGCATGGTGGAAACAAGAGAATCCTGAGGGAAAAATTCAGAAAGTCAGCGTTTATCTCGCAAATCTAAATATCTCACCATTTTTTTAGTCTGTGGCGGAAACAGGTTAACAAAATTTTCAACACTGATAATGGCAAGAAATGTTTCTTGAGAGGCAAATCATCATATTAGAGTAATATCTGAAAGATCTTGTGACACTGAAGGTTGCTGATAATTCAGCTTTGTCTTCACATGAAGAAATTACATTTTAAAATATATTTAAAAAAATGTTTTTTTTTAATTATAAAAATATTTCACAATATTACTGTTTTACTGTATTTTTGATCAAATAAATGTAGTCTTGGTGAGCATGAAGAGATTTATATAGTGATAAAAATATTTTTAAAAAGACTCCAAATTTATACGGAAAAGTGTTGGTCTGACTCTGTTCTCAAAGCAAAACATTATTAGAGTGTCTGTTTATTTCTTCGCAGATGAGGTCAGAGCTTTGCAGCAGTGGTGACTGTGTGGAAAAGATCTCTCCAGCTTTGAGGGGCTCAACAGGGACTTCACATTTGCCATCGCTTGGGTGCTCATCCATCCCTCCGTCAAGTCCCAGGTCATAGAGGTTACTCCCTCTTCTGGGTCATGAGGAGGCTTCACTCTACTCTGGGCACTTGGCTCTTCACACTCCTAGTGATGCCAGTCTACTGTCAGCATGGTGATGATGGAGAGTGGGGATCAAGTGACATCTCTGGGACTGGCAATTCCTCCACTTTAGACTTCCATGAAGTCGGGGATGAGCCAGACAGGACCAGGCCAGTTTTTCAGACCCTGCCAGACACAGAAAGCGGTGACTGTTATGTCCACTTTCACACCAGTCAAGTTATGTCACGGCAGTTACGAGCTTCCAGAGAGGAAGTTGCTTATCTAAAGGCCCTTCAACATGGTAACCAGGCAGTGATGGAGAATCTGGTCCAGTTTGTAGGAGCAGAAATGGGAGATCAACGCTATGAAGAGGTGATCCAAGAGAACATAGTTGGAATCAGGGAGGATCATGTGAGCTGTGAGAGCGTTGTCACAAAAGCAGCAGAGGAGTTGGAGAGTCAACTGGAGGGAGATGCTCAAGCCACTTTGGCTGGAATTCAGAAGTGAGATGAGTTGAATCTTAATAAGACAGTCGTATGCTCTTATCTACGAGATAAAATTAACAATTTAACAATTTATGATGCTCTAAGGTAACAAACCTGAATAATAAAGAGAAGAGAAGAGAGTTTAATACATTTACATAATATTTAGTGTCAAAATTTTACAATTTGCTCCAAACATAAGAATTGAAAATCAAATTAGAAGTGAAAATATCTATATTTTTCTAAATATATAGGGTGTACTGTGCATCCCATATACATATACATATTTTATATACAGTATTAATATAAAATACTAATACTATAAAATTGCACTCATTTGAAAAATACAGTAAAACTGTAATATTATGAAATATTACAATTTACAATAACTGTATTCTTTTTTAGTATATTTTAGAATGTAATTTATTACTGTGATGCAAATTATCTTTAAGAAATCATTCTAATATGCAGTTTTGCTTCTCAAGAAACATTTCTTTTTTATTTAAAATTATGTAAACATTTAGTGGAAGCATTTTTTTTATGATTCTTTGATGAATAGAAAATTCTAAAGAACACCATTTATGTGAAATAGAAATCTTACTCTCACTTTAATTTCTAAAGATTCATTTTAATATATAATTAAAAATATGTAACTATTTATTCCCAGTATATAGAGAGTTCATTTATAGACTTTAATATCTGAAATTGCAGCTCAAGAGTGTTTCAAGGATGCATGCATAGTAACACTTTAAAGGTAAAAACAAAAAACAAATAAGACTCTCAGGTAAACTGTTTAAATGATCCTTAAGTAAATGCTTATAAACAGAGATTAGCAAATAAAAAAAGGAACAGTTGCTCGTAGACTTAGAGCCTCAGACTAACCACTATAACTTGATTCGATTCTGGTCTCTGCGTTTTCCATCACCAGTATGGACAGATGAAAGGATTGTTATTTTCTGCTCCTTTGAGGCCAGTGGTTCAAGAAAACCTAAGCTGAGGCCCCTGTTAATTTTCTCCTTCTCCTCTTATTTTTATATAATTACTTTGATTATTTCTGATGTTGTGTATACTTTGTCTTTATCTAAGAATGAAAAAGGAGTCCCTTGTCTTTGAAGAAATGCTGCGTACCTCCACAGACATTGCCTCTCGACTGGAGAGCTCCTCACGAGCCCTGCATGTGGAGATGATCGAACAGCTGAGGAAGAACATGAGACAGCCGCGCAAAACGAAATGACTCGGTGGGAAGCCATCCAACCTGGAAAAAACGATCAAAGTAGTCTATTATATGGCATGTAACATTTATGTATGTATCCACAATGTTTTCATAACATTAAACAATGTTGTCCCCTTAAACAGTCCATATGTTGACCATTTTATTAAATTAATTCAGTTTTTTTTTTCAATTTTATCTCCCTTACTATGTTTTTGGGAAAAGAACTGAAACGCTCTTGTCCGATGTTCAATTGTGAGCCATATTGAAAATATAATGGCTATGTGTACAAGGAAACATGATCATGATGAATCATGATGAAAAAAAATGATCTTGGCAGTGAGGTGATATCTTAAAAGAATATTCTCTTTCCAAAAACAGACCAGCCTGCAGCTATGGCCTTGCTGTCCCTGCGCTAGGGAGCAGATGGTGAAAAGACTATATGAGGGTCTGAAAATCAGCAAGCATGAACTCACATGCATTGGAGAGAGAGAGAGAGAGAGAGAGAGAGAGAGAGAGAGAGCAAAATGGAAAAATAAAAAAGAAGGGGGAAAAAAGACATGACATTGATGTCACTGAGGAATAAATAAAAACATGACTTGGCAGCTTGGAGCCAGAATCCAAAGAATCAGAAAACATTGCGACTTAATATTAATATTTTTTAAATATTTTGTGATTTCTCTAGTCGACGACAGAAAAATACTGTAAGTATAGTGTTAAAATATAAGTGTATTACTCTAGTCGGTTGCGGTCACTTTTGCTGGATGTGTATTTTTGATGCAATTCTCTGTGTATGCTGGGAGCTATGATCACAGATACAGTTTGTGTGAAAGAATGACTTTCAGTGACATGAACTTAAGACTGTATTGAGGGTTGTATATTTATAAACCGTTGATATTTAACAACATTCTTGATGTGGCATTGTTGAATATAATATTCGCATAAAGTGTTATCAGGGTATAAAAGGTGTGGGAACCCTGAAATGCAACTTAATTGTTTGGCTGCTTTTATTAGAAAGATTTATGTGAAATACTGTAACAATTAAACATAATTAATAACTTTCAGGATTCAGGATTAGCATAATTATTATTAATAATAGATGTTTCTGTCTCTAAAGTCAACCAGAGTGTTTCACCTTCTGAGTTCTTGTTTCCGTCAGCATTTATTCAGCTCCACTGACCTCTAGTGGCGATCTACTGCAATAACGATTCAATCACTTAACGCAATTAGGTTTGGACTTTTTTAACAGTGTCTGCATACGAGTTTGCGAACTTATCCATTTAGCGTGATGCTTTATTTATTCATTCATTTTTATCATTGTTATTATTATTGTCATTATTATTCAAATAAAATCAGACTGGTTGGAAACAGAAATCAGGCAGTTTGCAATGTGGTCAAGCTCGTGAACTTGTGATGTGGTCCCTCCCTCCCTTTCTGTCTGACATGAGAGTGGATGAGCGGACTGAGAGAGAGATTTCAGTCTGGAGTGAACCCAGGAGAACAGCAGTAGCGAGGTCATGGGGCCATCTATATTTGTGATAGAAATGGAGTTACTCTGGGAAATAACTGCTTCTAAAAATCCTTTTTGGATGCACGTGGAAATAAATAATACTTTTTGCAGCACGGAATCCTTGTTTATGATCTTTCGCTGAACAGGAGGCAAACCTTAAACTAATCATCGTAGAGAAAGAAAATAACATTTTGGATAAATATGGATAAACAATGGATGTATGCAACTTAACTAGATTTTTTTTCTCGAAAAACTGACTTTTGTCAGCACTTAAAAGGCACGTGATTAAATAAAAAAATCTCTCACCTTAAATACAACCACCAACCTCTGATGTAGAGTATGACACCACAACAAAACACACAGAATCCACTGAATGATACCGAAACTGTCTCGTGGAATGCAGACGAATCTATAGAAATGTATTGAAAGTATGCTAACTGACAGTACGATGGAGCGCTTTGAGAATCAGCTGTTCTTCCTGAGGATTACTCTTCTCTGCACTATTCTATACGAGTCAGGTGAGTTTCACTTCTGATTTTTTTACTTACATTTTAAATACTTAAATATTACTCGAATTTTTCCATAAATAGGCTACTGCTTAAAAAAATAAATCAAAGAGGTGGATTATAGTCCATCGGACTATTAATGTAGGCTATAAACTTGTTTTGACTGCTAAACTGCTATGGTCACAATGGACCAGAAACGCAGAAATATTTGGTAGAAGGGAGTCTTAAAATAACATAAGACAAAGTTTATATTTGTTTGCGTATTTTAAGCATCCCCAAAGTGCATGTATTAATCTGATCAATTTGATTCATCGTCAGAAAAAAGAAAAGAAAAGAATAAAACATCCAGCCTAATCTGGTTTTCAGATGGTCAAAATGGGACACCATATTATTTGAAACCAGCTAGGACCAGCAAACTATCATAAACTGTTTTAAGACGAAGGAGTTTGGCTTTCACATATCTACACTCAGAGATGTGTAGGCATTAGAATGGCACGCACGATTTCCAGTAAAACGAAATGTCCTCTCCACGGCCAAGCTGGCGCTTAAATCAAGGCAGATTTATTGGGCTTGCTCATCACTCTGCGTTTACGCTCGCACTCTCCACGAGCGTGTCTTCATTTATGTGGCCGCTCGCTGTCAGCAGCCGCTGAACTACTGATGAATGAATATCACTGCGGGCATCTGACGCCTCCCGCGCGCGCTCGAGTTTGCAGCTGGATGCACTTTACCGCCGCTTGCATCAGTATTTGCTTAAGAACATCCCGAGTTCTGGAAAGTTTTAGAGTTGAACGGAGATGCACGAAGAAGACTGTATAGTGAAATCCGTCCACCTGCTCTGCTCCTCACAGACTGGAGAACAGATGCGCTGTTATCGCTGTTTTAGAGGCTGCAGAACTGACGCAGGCGTCCTGTTCCAAACTGGAATTGAGAACGAACCTAGAATCCTGATGTTCTACCACGTTTACCATTGTTTCTATAGACTATTGCTACTTGAGAAAAAATACAGTAATTATTTATCATATATACATTTAAGTTATACATGTACATTAACATTTTACATTATTATTATTTTTTAAATAAAACATATTAGATAGATAGATAGATAGATAGATAGATATTATAATACAAATCTGACTATTATGAAGAAATAGCTTTTACATGCTAATTAAAGCATGTTGCCATAAATAAAGCATAAACTATAAATGTATGTATATTAATATCTCTACTATATATATATATATATATATGCAGTATCAGTAAAAAAATTATCAAACTAATTAAGATCAAAATGGAATATTTAACATTTTTGAGATGCTGAATTTTTAATTTCCCTAAGCTGTAAGGACTAACCATCAGAATAAAAAAGAAAAAAATAACAATCTTGAAATATTTCAGTTTGTGTGCTATGAATGTAGAATATAAGAAAGTTAGCTTATATTAGCTTATATAAAAAATAAAGAACTTTTCCGTGATGTTAAATTTTTTTGAGATGGACTGTATTTGCTGTTTTCTTCTAAAAATATTAAATTCCCACCTTTGAACTGCATGGCATGTCCATAATATGCTTAAAAAAAGCCAGAAATGTGCCAGAGGTGAGAAAATATTTTCCTCCTCGTCTGCAGGCCGCTGACTGTAATTGCTTGGGTTTCATATCATGTCCCAGTGTGCTAATGCCCTGTGGTGCAGACCCTAAATTTGACTTGTTAATGACATGTTGTCATTCGCCCAGAGTGTGACTCATTGCGCCAGCATGACCCAAGGGAGCTCAATTCTCCACACAGCAAATGACTGCGCTCAGAGAGCAACTCCAGCCACGTACAGCACTCATATAGCAAACCTGCAAACATTGTCCTCAGGGTTCTGTATTAATGCCTCCTCAGCTCAGAAATAAGACCTGAGTGGGCCACCTTAATGGTGTCTAGCCTCTGTCCTGCATATATGAGTCACCCAAAGGTGCAAAGATTACAGGACATCTCCTCCTGGAAAAAGAAGAGAATCAGTCATCATTCAGCCACACTGGCCCACGTATCATTAAAAATTGTTGGCTTCTCACATATCAGGTTTTTGAAGCGATGTTCCTGGGATATTTTTTCCCCCTCAGTATATAGGTCCAAATGAAAACTGTACATTATTGTAGGTCCTCTATAACCCCACCTCTCTCAAATGGGTTTGTTTTCTACAAAGTCCCTCCTTCTGATAAGCGCAGTCTGCTCTGATTGGCCAACTGACCAAGTTCATTGTGATTGGCCAAACACCGCAAGCATTTGTCAGAAATGTAACACCCCTTTCCATAATCGCGATTTTCATCTTTCAAAATAAATGTAAAGACAGTCAGTAATGTCCTTAGTTTTACCATCAGTTCAAGCCCGAAGGAGAAACAGAGTGACGTGACAGAAAGTGATGAAGCTTGTATGTGTTTGGAGTACCCAGACGGTTAAGACAGCGGACAGTGTGACCCTGTCTCTCTCTCTCTCTTACACACACACACACACACACACACACACACACACACACGGCACACAAAAATCTGCATTTGAAATAGCAAATACTTAAACTAATAAAAAAACACAATAGCTGATTCAGAAGCGACAGATTGTCGTAGCAAAGTCAGAATTACCTTCTCTCCTAGGTTCTAGGTCTACTTTTGGAAGACCAAATAAAATGCTTTTGTTTTCTCCTAGATACCCACAGCATCTCCCTGACATGGCTGCTTCAACACTAACTGCGGTCACTGAAACCATGCCTTCTTTCCTTGCGTTAACATTTTTGGCGGCATTATGCAAATATTTTCACATAGTGACGTAGACATGTGGGGGCGTGTTTAAACGAGGCATTTTAGGGGTGAACCTCAGAATCCAGATTTTCAAATAGTTGTATCTTGGCCAAATATTGTCCTATCCTAACAAACCACATCAATGGCAACCTAATTTATGCAGTGTTTAGATGATGTATAAATCTAAATTTCTTAAGACTGGTTTTGTGGTCCAGAGTCATATATTATATAGCAGTGTTACTCAGTTCCACATTTTGTATGTCTCTCTTATCACTTTAGATGTTTGTTCTATTGACCAAGTGCCCTGCAAAGTGTACTTCAAAAGATATTCCACCATGATTCCAGTCCGAAGGGAGTGTATGTGTGCATAGGGAGCAATTAACAGTGTAGGGACCATGTCATTTGGAACAGTGTTCATGCATGGAGCTTTCTTCGAACGAGCTGGTTCTCTGAATCAGGTGTGTCACATAAGAGACATGCAAAATATGCAGAACAGGACTGGAATTGAGAACCACTGTTATATATAGTACGGAAGTAGGCATTTACAGATCACGAGAAGCATGGCCTTGGAATAAGACAAAAAAAAAAGCTAGGAATAGGCGTGTTTTCTTATTTAATACATATAATATAAATGAACAATTCTTATTTTCGTTTTATATTTAAATTAAATACCGAGGAATTTATTATAAATTATTTTTCCACAGACATCTTTAATTAAAATAAATGGATAGGCATTTTGAATTATCAATGTAATATTGTTGCTTAAAATGTGAGTTAACCATTATTAATTTACTAAACTGTTGTGTATAGGCAGTATCAGAAGGCAACACAAATCATGTGATCGGTTGTAATTAGCCTAGCTGAGGCACTCGGCAGATTGGAATCACAGCACTCTTCTCACGTGATATTGCTGAAATTTAAACGGTTTTTGAGCAAATCCATTACAGTTGACAGATGATAAGCTATGACGCATGTAATTATATTTGAATAAAGAAATAAATGGGAGTTAATCCCCTGATAAAGCGCTTTAATACTACCTGTTATTTAACATGCAAATAGTGTGGTCAGCGGGCCTTAGATAAGTTAATAAACTGTCTGTCCAATTTGTTTATTTAAGCATTTAAACTCTAGCTTTGTAGATTTATACACTTGCTTAATGATTTGATATGCCACACTCAAATCTATAAGAAAACTTACCAATATGCTGAGCGTGCGAAACCTTACAGCTTTGGCACTTCAGTAATGAAGCAAGTTCACTATCAGATGTAATTTACTTGAAATCTGTGTATGACACCCAAGTTGTGGATATGACACTAGAACAAGCATTTAAATTGCCTCCACTTTCTCAAGATCATATGTGAAGAGCCTTATAGGAGTCCAAATAGACTGGATATACATTAAGTCTAGACATAAAAGAAGTCTAATAAACAAGTAGGAGTGTTACATGAACAATAATATTTCTAGTGGTATAAGATAAACATTTTATTTGTCAACTCTAGGACAAATATTGGCTGTACATAATGTAATGTCTTCTTTTCAACTTGCAGTTTCTTGTTGTGAGAAGATTCATTCACACACTGAAGATGACCTCTTCAAAAAGCTCTTCGATGGCTACAACAAGTGGTCAAGGCCTGTACCAAACACCTCTGATGTGGTCATTGTCAAGTTCGGTTTATCTATTGCCCAGCTCATTGACGTGGTAAGTTAAATTAACTATTTTCAATCGGAAGATATTTTAAAATATTATTTATTTCTGTGAATGCAAAGCTGAATTTTCTGGCCATTACTCCAGTCTTCAGTGTCATGTGATCCTTCAGAAACCACTCTAATATCCACTCTTAAATATCTATATTGAAAACAGTTATGCTGCTTAATTTGAAACATGATACCTTTCTCAGGATTCTTTGAGAAAGCATTTATTTGAAACAGAAATCTTTTGTAACATAAAAAATGTCTTTACTGTCAATTTTTCATAATTTTTGTGTGCTGAAATATTATTTCCATAAAGGCAGTAACGCCAACATCCTACTGTATATCGCCCAAAACATTTGAATCTGGATGAATTATGGTACATGGTCCTTGAAGGCTCCAAGTCCATCAGAAGATTAAAATGAAAAAGTGTTTGTGACCTCTCTGAACCAAACGCTTTCTGCTGGAGCAAACCCAGCATCCTGACTCATACTCACCGTCCTTCCTTGTTTTCTCCTCCACAGGACGAGAAGAATCAAATGATGACAACAAATGTCTGGCTAAAGCAGGTGTGTGCAGCAGGAAAGCTGTATGGAATGGAGAAAATGATTAAACCATGTTTAATAATATTAAATGACATTATAATAGAATATGAATAACTATTATATTATAGTGGTTTCGTTTTAATGTCCTGAACATTTTTGGCCTCTCACTCAGGAGTGGAATGACTATAAACTACGCTGGAAGCCTTCAGACTATGACAATGTTACTTCTATCAGGGTTCCGTCAGAACTTATCTGGGTCCCGGATATAGTTTTGTACAACAAGTGAGTAACATACAATATGTCATGTAACTAAAACAACCCAATAACTTAAGTCCAATAACCAAACTGTGTCCATTTAATGTAAAATGAATCTCGCAGAATTGTATGATGTATGAAACAATTTTTCCTCTTGTAAAACTGCTCAAATAAATGTTGTTGTCCTCTTCAGTGCAGATGGGGAATTTGCAGTGACCCACATGACCAAAGCCCACCTCTTCCACACAGGTAAAGTCCGCTGGGTTCCACCTGCCATCTACAAGAGCTCATGCAGCATCGATGTCACCTTCTTCCCCTTTGACCAGCAGAACTGCAAGATGAAATTCGGCTCGTGGACCTACGACAAAGCCAAGATTGATCTGGAGTGCATCGAGAACACAGTTGACTTGAAGGATTACTGGGAGAGCGGCGAGTGGGCCATCATCAATGCTGTTGGCACCTACAACACCAAGAAGTATGACTGCTGCCATGAGATCTACCCAGACATCACCTACTTCTTCATCATTCGCCGGCTGCCACTCTTCTACACCATAAACCTCATCATCCCTTGCCTGCTCATCTCCTGCCTGACCGTGCTGGTCTTCTACCTCCCGTCAGATTGCGGTGAAAAGATCACGCTGTGTATCTCGGTCCTCCTCTCTCTCACTGTCTTCCTGCTGCTCATTACAGAAATCATCCCCTCCACCTCGCTTGTGATCCCACTTATTGGTGAATATCTGCTCTTTACTATGATCTTCGTCACCTTGTCCATCATTATCACCATCTTCGTGCTAAACGTCCACCACCGCTCGCCCAGCACTCATAAGATGCCCCGTTGGGTTCACTCAGTCTTCCTGGATTTGATCCCACGATGCTTGTTTATGCGTAGACCTGCACCGGGCAGCCGTCACAGACAGAAACTCCTCCTCCTGCAGCAGCAGGGCCGAGGAATGACGTCACGGGTGCTTGGACCTGCAAATGCACCCCTCAGTACATCTACTAGCTGGTTTAGAGGGGAGAACTCTGGGGATGACGAGTTTCGCAGACGCTTCTGTTATAAGGACTTAGAACTGGGAACGCTGTCCTCTGCAATCACACTTTCTCTCCAAACACCTTCGCCCTGCCCTCTCAGCTCGACTCCACCTTCACTACAGGAATTCGGGCCCTCCTCTAGATTGGATATGGGCATAACTTCCAGGCAGCCTGGTGGAAGCGTTAATGTCACAAAGCAGCCTGACATGACATCAGACAACCCGGGGTTCCTTCTGTCCCCCAGTGTCCTGCAAGCTCTGGAGGGGGTTCACTACATAGCAGAACACCTGAGAGCAGAAGATGCTGACTTTAGCGTAAGTTTTCTATGAAAAGTTTCACGAAAAAAAATTTCTAAAATATATATTAAAATGTTAAATATCTTTAATATTTTATACTGATGCTGAAGGGAGAGGATGCAGTTGAAGTTGCCTCGAAAGAGATCATAATCCAAACTTTAAAAAAAAATATATATATATATATTTATAGTTATGTTACTGTTATAATAATCCACTAATTTGTCTCGTCTGTTCACACAGGTAAAAGAGGACTGGAAGTATGTTGCTATGGTAATAGACAGAATCTTCCTATGGATGTTCATCATAGTTTGTTTGCTGGGCACAATCGGACTGTTTCTCCCACCCTGGCTCGCAGGCATGATCTAGAAAACACACTTCTGAGTACATTATATTAACAGTGAAGACTTCTAACTTACAGGCTTCCATGGGAAGAACCAGCATGGGGACACAATACCCCTTCTAGCAGAAACATCACAAAGTGCGTGCTGAATTTTCCCCTGCATGGGGTCAGATGCATGTTTGACATCAGGAATGTGGCTTTACATACCTGACATTTTTCAGAAGTCAAGTCAGAAATTGAGAGAGCCACAAAGCTTGTCTATGAAATGCTTGTATTTGAATAAATAACTGTTGAACTATATAACCCTGAATATTATTGTCAAAATTAAAAACTGTAAGAGACTCAGTGGCTTACTGTAACTGATTACACAAATAAAATCAGTGAGGCTGGCATTTCCCATGTCTTGTTACTCTTCATGTACCACCCTCCTGATATATTGAAGGGATGTTTCATTTAATTTGATCTCATGTCATTATAAAATGTGCATTTCTAGCCTCTATAAAACATGAACAAGATATTTTCAGATATGTTTGTTTATCATACAGTGGATGTCACCAAAAATGTTTGGTTACCAAAACTCTTCAAAATAATTACTTTTATGCCCCACAGAAGAAAATAAGTAACAACTCCTTATGTAACAACATCTTTTAATGTTGTTTGCAAGCATAAAAAGCATATTTGTGCATTATGTGATTCGCTTACATTGTTTTGGTCTACAATATAAACATATATTTAATAAGACGAGATGTCAAGAGGAATGTTGGGTCATGTAGAGGATTCAGCAAACTAGTTGTTATTAACTTTTATAAAAAAGAAGAAAAAAAAGAAGATCTAGAATCGAAGTAAACAAAAAAACAAAAATTCTTGGGGAGTATTCCAAAAAGTAGGTTATGCATCATAGCTGGGCAAGTTCATGCATAAGTACATGAATAACCTCAACTTTCATTTCCATAAATGAGGTAACTTTCAAGTTATTTAAGTAGCTATCACAACTTATTGTCTGAACATAACCTGCTCTGGAGCTTATTATATAGGTAAGTTTTTCAGAGGTGTTCAGCACATACATTTATTACTATTGATGAGGCTCCAGTGACAAATGTTTTATTATAAAGCACTATTACAACATAAAGCCACATTTATTTTATCTCACACTTTGTGAATATGCATTCAAAATGACTTTTTATATTTTTTTTACACAAATGTAGAAGGAAAATTGCTAAAAGAAAATTGTAAGCATAATTTTTTGTTCAATCAAGTCTTACACAGTCATTCAATCTTGATTTTTTAAATATATATATATCAAGCTGAGTATAGGACAATTGTGTATACTCAAGTCAGCATGTCCCAAGCTGCTCTTTTAGTCTGACAGTGAGTCTACGTCCTCAGGTTTGGGTTTGGCCAGGTTTGAGCGCACTCGTGCCTGGTCTACAGCATCTAAAAGGTTCTTGGCATCCATGGCCAAAGCGTGGGCTGCTCCCAGCATCTGTTTCTTGCACTCTTCCTTTAGAGAGGTGATGGCATTCTGTTGGGCCAGCCGCATCTTAGTGATGAGCTCAGCCAAGTCCTTATTCAACAACTTCTGAGTGCCTTCAATCTGAGGGAAACATTTGTACTCCTATTAAAATCTTGGAAAAGATTAAACTCCCTTTTAGCGCCACTTAGTGGACATTTTACTTAGAAACTGCATTGATCATGTTTGATACATGTACATGGCAAATAGTACCTCTGTTCTACAGGAAACGTGCAAAGTTGGTAGTATATCATCCACACTGTTGATCAGATTTCTTAATGAGAGTCCGACAGTCTGCCGACAAAAATGTTAAAATGACAGTATGTGAAACTGTTAATGGAAATATTGACCAAAAACGGCATCAGACTTAAATCAAGGCTTTTGTTTTTTGTCACCTTGACAGGAGAGATGTAATCAGTAGATGGCAGTGTGTTGATGTCGTTTTTTAACTGCACCACCACCTTCACCACGTCCATGACATACTGGTACACACTATCCTCTGAGCGGTCCAACTCAGCTGTAGGTGTAGGCTGAAGACACATGCAACTGAATTATGCTTCCTATCATTGTACTGGGAAAGTGGAGTCAAATATTTAACATGTACGACCTGCATACTGTACATGCGTGTAAAATGAGTCCATACCTGCACTGCGATTCTGGGTGGTTTTGAAGGAGGCAGATGGAGTTCAGCTTTAAGTGGATACAGGATAGTATAGGATGAAACATGATAATATGGTACAAGAACTCAATTAATTTTCTCAGCAAATACTGATATGTTAATTCATTAGAATTTGTTGGCATTTTTCACCTGCAAAATGCAGAGGACTTACCATAACTGAGTGGCAGTTCAGGGGTCTGATAATAAATAAATAATAATAAAAAAACTTTAAATAAATGATAAAAACCACATTTTTTAAGAAAAAGAAAGAAAAATGCATCAGATTTATGAAATGGTATGAAAATGTTATTGATGAAATGTATATAATAAAAACACACACCTTTGAGTCTTGATGAACCATTGGGTCCTGAGAAAGAATAGCAAGCAATGCAATGTGCGTGATAAATAATATTAAAGGCAAACCTATATTATCATATATAAGAGATTAATAAATAGGCTTTCCTCCTTACCAGAAGCTTCTCCTCCGTCTTTAACCATTGTGTGTCCTCCTCCATCTGCTCTTTCTGATTCTTCAAAATATCCTGCATGCGCTCCTTCTCTGCCTGCCACAGCCGCTGAGCATCTTCCTTACTTGTTGGCCCGAAGCTGAACTCACCCTCCTACCCCATAAACACACACAAACACAAACCTTCTGAGGTTCTACAAAGCTTCTAATGAAATATAATTCAAAATCAAATCAAATAAACAATACAAATATTAAATAATGAAAACTCATAAAAAATAATTTATTTCTCTTTTTACCCCAAGACTGCGGCGACGGGGTGGGGATGTGGTCATGGTGAGGATGTTGGTTGAGTCCACTGGTGACTGGTAATCACATGGGCTGGCCAGGTCTGGTGAACTTGCACATAAAGCCTCATTAAGCTGGTGAAAATAAGAGAAGAATATTTCAAACTTATATAACACACACACACACACACACACATATATATATATATACATTTAGTGTTTCATGTTTAAACATAATGAACACACTACCTGAAGATGCAGGCCAACACCAAGGGTATTTCCGAAGCGACTAGTATTGACTCTGGAAGGCTGAAGATGTAAACAAAATATACTGACTGTTAGCTTGAATGTGCTGCTGTAACTGAGTGTAAGGGAAAACAAACAGCAAATGAAAGCTGACAGCTACCTTTGGTGGAGGTTCACTTAACTTGGCCTCCATGATCCGGATGTTACGGGCTTTTTCTCTCTCTCTCTCCACCTCCAACTCCTTCTCCATTTGGTGGACATCACTGTTAAAAAGAGCAAGTTTGTAAAAAAAAGTGGGAAAAGATTAATATTTTTGACCAAAGAAATACAATACAATATATATATATATATATATATATATATATATATATGTATGTATATATATATATTGTAGATGCATGAAGGGAGAAACCTGATGTTGCAGGCTAGTTCGGTGAAGGTGGGTCTCTCGGGGGGGTCGTAGCTCCAGCAGCGGGTCATAAGAGAGTACAGGGCAGGAGGGCACTGATCAGGTTTGGGCAGCCTGTTGCCCTGTTCCAGCTGGTTAATTACATCACGGTTATCCAGCCAGTGGAACGGCTGTTTACCTTGACTCATAATCTCCCACATGCACACAGCTGGACGGGAGCAACATGAGAGGATAAAATGGAAGTGAGAGGGAAATCACAAGGAAGGTTTGACAGACTTTTGTGCATTTTACACTTAGGGGTCAAACTCTCTAACCACTAGGCCACGCCTTCCCCTTTCATTGGAAAAACTATAAATTGCAATATAGAAACTTTTACAGTTGTTTTATAGCAATATAATTAATTGATTATTGCACCAAGAAATTAGTTTAGGTAAAATGAATTGGCAAACTGTAAAAAGTTGAGATGGAAATGAAAGTCAGTTATTGTATGACAATTTGTAAAAATAAATATTTAATAGTGGCCCTGAAGCGCTGAATAATGTTTGTAAGCACAGGGTGGTTAAGCATGCCAAAACTGTAAAATGGATTCATAAAAATGAATTATGTGCCCTCTGTGAATTTTACATTGACTAATAAAGATCCACGAAGGCAATTTTAGGAATACTGGTTTCTGAAGACCTTTTTAGCCTTATAATATTTGAAGTATAAAATATTTACTCAAAATGTTGGCAGTATTAATTAGTCAAACAAGCAAGTGTCTGTCTAAATTACTTTAACAGTGTCATTGTTCGGTACAATGGACATGCTGAAATCTGATGTTTTACTTATTCACTCACCAAACATCCACACATCACTGGCCGCGGTGAAGCGTCTGAAGTTAATAGATTCAGGAGCCATCCATTTGATCGGTAAACGAGTAACAGATGCTGCAGACATATTGCAAGGTAATGAGAAATTGCTATGCTTGTTAAACAGAATATAAACAAGACAAACAATATTTTAGAAGATTATAGATGATAATAGCTGCACCAGAGAATGAAACTATTTATCATAAAATGATTAAACAAATTACAACTTTTATGAATGTGTAAAACCGCTGAGGTAACCTTTATAATATTCTTCATCCTCTATGTATCTGGAAAGGCCAAAGTCACCCAGCTTCACTGACTCAGGTGTGGCAACAAGCACATTTCGTACAGCTATGTCTCTGTCAACCAGATCACACCAACACACACAACAAATAACAAGGAAAAAATCAATTCAAATTATATTATCAGCATAACAATTTGATTAAAAGGTGGTTCATTTGACATCGTAATAAAAAAAAATTCATAAAAATATCATATCATCTGTTTAGTTCCAAGCATTGTTTGTTGTCAGTAAGATTTTATTTTTAAACCAATTAATACAAATATTCATTCAATTAAAAAAGTGTCAGTAAATTAATTTTTCATATTACAATAATTCAAATGAATGCTTTTCTATTGAATTGTCTGCAAAAATGTATCAATATTTGCACAAAAATATTACACAGCACAACTGCTTTCAACATTCATAATAATAAGAAATGTTTCATGAACAGCAAATCAGCATATTAGAATGATTTCTGAAGGAGCATATGATACTGAAGACTAGAGATGCTGATAATTCAGCATTGCCATAATTACATTTTTAAATATATTACAATAAAAAAACAGTATATTCATTAGTAATAATATTTAACAATCAAATAAATGCAGCCTTGGTGAACTTAATTTTATTTTTGGATTTTCTGAAAAACATAAAAAAAATTGTACCAACCCCAAACTTTAAAATTTTAGTTTATAGCAGATGGATCATAAAGAATGAAAAATATTGAATTGCATGCCATACCTGTGGACCATGTTCACTCCCTGTAGGTAAACAAGCGCTTTGCAGATCTGTAGGCTGAAGAGAACCAGAGTAAGGTTGGTCAAACTCTGCTGGTTTTTTGTCAAGTACTTCCCCAGCTGTAAACACAAAACAAACATTTTCAGAGAAGGATCAGTGTAGCAAAAATACAAAATAAAATAAAAACATATACTGTAGAAATACAGACTTTCTGCTGCCCTGAGACATTCTTAACACCACTAGTTGACTCCTCAAGCAAGTCATTCTGTACTTATCAAGACTCAGTGGTGTTGATTCATTCAATATTGAACTTTCCTTAGAGTTTGTAAACAGTTTATGATAGTTTACAGAGCCTGAAAAAGTTAATAAAGCCATATCTATGGCATTCACTTAATTGAGCCTGCTAGATCAATCACAGCGGTCATGGCAAATGGAATTAGACTATGGATTGAAAGTTACGTAAACCTCTCTATCTCTTATAATATATTAACACTCTCCCCAAAATAATAATTTATATAGTGACAACACTATTGGTTCTGCAATTTTCCATAAGACATGTTTTGATGTATAATAGAAGTAAGAGTGATAACATCCAGCATCTGGGCTGTTGTTTACCTCCCCGTGCTGACACAGCTCCATGACGATCCACACCGGCTCTTCTTCAATCACTCCTATCAGTCGCACTATGTGTGGATGGTCCAGTTTCTTCATGATAACTAGACAGGTGGGACATTATAATCGAAAATGAATACATTTACTTAATATTATATTTTTATATTTGTGTATTTTATTGTTAATTTTTGCCGCATTTCAAATGTCTGTAATATAGATTGTTTCAGTATCTGGGGCCCAGATTTTCTTAAAATATAAGTAGAGTGGCCATATGTGTCATTCACACAGGACACATCTGGGCCAGAATTTTTATATTGCCTAAAACATCCATAGTAGCTTGACAAATAACATGCAGGTACTGTATATAATCGACCGATCAAGGTGCGTGAGAAGGTGAGATCTACAGCGAACAATCAAAGCAAATATGTGCACGTGTTTGTTCATTCGTTTGACTTGAAGCATCGCAGCGTACTGACCATTAAATGACTTTAAAGTACCACGAGAGAGATTCGAAACATAAGGAGCTGTCTGCTCTGCTCTCTAGCTCTTGTGAATGTCATACAATGATCGATCAGCACAGTGCAAACAGCCAAAATCTGGATATTTACAGGCAATATAGAAATCCTGGCAAGGGTGCGTCCCATAAAAATAGCCTTGTATGGTCATCCTTACAAAAAAACATTATAAAAAATGAACTACTGTATTATACAAAACTTCCGAATATATCATGTGAAAACTTTTTATTATTATTGCATAATTTTGTAAGACTTCCTACGGAGCCCCGCACATCACATGCAGGAAAACATAATAGACTAAATCGCGTGCACAATTTATTAATTTGTTCCCTCGATTAGCTAAACCATATGCACGATTTAGCAAATCGTAGGAATGCAATAGTAATCGTGTGCATGTTTTAGTACATTGAGGGAACGAATTAGTAAATTGTGCGCACAATTTATTTATTTCCTCTTCAGGAACTCAAGCTGCATCGAGAACGAATGGGGAACGCGTCCAGCGTGACGTCTCTTAATGACGTGTATAATCAGTCCAATGGAAGGGCGAGACGTCATAGGCGGGTGACGTCAGAGACCAGGAAGCATAAAAGCATGAGCGGCGAAGCCGGTAATCAGCCTTGTGTCTTCAGCAAGCGCTCTGTGTGTGTGTTGGTCGTTATCTGTTTGTGAGTCTTATTTAGTGTTGTTTGTTCAGAGAAAAACTCCTTTGTCAAAGTTTCAAACAAGAGAAGTTTTGGGGGAGAGCAGGCAGCGTTCAGGCTATGTGTTTTCCTTGCCAAAAAAATAATTAAAAAAATAATAATAATAGGTAGGGACACACACAGTTCGTGTGTTGTCTGCTTGAGAGTGTAGTGCGCAGTGTCAGCTCTCAAGGGAGTTGACGGCTGCGATGCAAGCCTTTGCTTCACTCTCAGAAGGCTCTCTTTGAGGAGAGAGCATTCACTGGCGTTTCTCGCTTTTGCCGAGGCGAAACGGTGGTTGTGCTCACTTTCGGATCTGCTGGAAGGAATGTAAGACGGCCAATTTCCTATCTTCTTTCTTAGCCACCATATCCGGCACCCGCTCTCGGGGGTTTGGAAGCCCGCATTTGCGGTACTTTCTCCCCGATGAGAGGGCGCAACGCGCTGCCTGTCTTTCTCTGAGGAGATTGATGTGGAAAGGCGTCGATGAACTCTCCAGTTGCACAAGCATCAGTTGCACAAGCAGTATTATAATAAGCAGCATTAATGAAGAGTGGAGCTTGTGCAGTTGGCTCTCGGGGGGCTAATTGTGCTTTTCTCGCTGTTAAGCGATCCACTCTCACCGGGAACACTCCGAGGAGTGTGTCCGTTCATCCGATCTTTCGGTTGAGGTCACACATGATCTGGCAAACGGTTTGGAGACGGCTTGTCCTATCTCCACCCGTGTTCACTAGATCTAGAGCTCATTCTCAAGGCTTGGATACCCGCGCTGTGGTTTCTTCATCCTCTGAGGAAGAGCTCGGTGCAGCATTCATCTTTCTCTGAGGAGATTGATGTTGTTTGTGTGACTGAGTAGCAAAAAAAAAGACATGTGTACTGCTGAGGCAACGCGTGTATTACATTGTTTCGTTTTTATGTGAGTTTTTCTACACAAGACAGTGTTGACTCGTCTGGTTGTTGACTACATTTAATTCTAAGGAATAAAATGACATTTATCTGACTGTGTGAAGTTATATGTAAAGGGGAGACGCCTACGGCCAAGGACATTTTGAGCGCCAGCTCCCTCTGGGGAAGAGTGGTGTACACAGCATTACACGGTGCCCGTCTCTCCTCGGTGCCCTCAGGAGATTGTTCTGCCAACCCTGCCGGTGTTCCAGGGCACAGCGATCTCCGTCGTGTGCTTCTCTCAGTTACCGCCCAGAAACGTAGTGGTGCTGAGAGGCTCGCTACCTCTACGGAGGTCTCTAGAGCAGCTAGTACAGTCGTCCCCTGCTGGTCTGCCACTTCAGGGCACCAAGCTAGTTGCTCTAGGCACACCAGAGGCCAGTCTCGCGAGACTGGTTCCATTAGGAGGTTACATGGCGGTGTGGGAGCCCCTGCCAAGTGTACTTCACGGGGTCCTGCCCCGAGCAGGCTCTGGTCTAGTCTTCCGAGCAGACGACGTGGGTCTGAGGACTGTCGATTTTAGGAGACTTCTGCTACGAGAGTCCTGATTCTGTTGCTCAGGACCTTGGAAAGCAGGCCCCTCTGGGGAAGAGTGGTGTACACTGCATTACACTGTGCCCATCTCTCCTCAGTGCCCTCAGGAGATCGATCTGCCAACCCTGCCGGTGTTCCAGGGTGCAGCGGTCTCCAGCGAGGTCTTCTCTCAGTTACCGCCCGGAAACGTAGTGGTGCTAAGAGGCTCGCGACCTCCTGGGAGGTTTCCAGAGCAGCTAGTTGGGCCGTCTCCTGCCGGTGCACCACTTCAGGGCACGGAGCTAATTGCTCTGATGCCACCAGAGATCAGTCTTGAGAGGCTGATTCCCTTAGTAGACTATTTGGCTGGGTGAAAACTACTGCCAAATGTGTCTCAGTGGGTCCTGCACACTGCAGTGAGAGGCCACAGAATCCAGTTTTGGTGGGTTCCAAGCAGGCTCTGGTAATGGAACAGAAGTAGACTCTCTCTGAGGACAGAGGCCATCAAGGTGGTCCCGCCTTGGGTTGCAGAGTCCGGGTCCTAGAGCCAGTACTTCACTGTTCCGAGGAAGGATGAGGTGTTGTGTCCTTTTTTAGATCTGTGCTTTTTGAACCTCTCAGTCAGGGGACTGAAGTTCCGCATGCCTGCACAGGCCAAGTCCAAGGACTGGTGTTTCACGATCTATCAAAAAGATGCACTTATCTCCATCCTTCCTTCATCGGAAGTTCCTGAGGTTTGCTTTTGGGGGCAAAAGCCTACCAATACTGATCTTCCACTGGCCTTGCACTCTCACCCCACACTTTAACCACATTGACGATTGGTTGATATCAGCTCAATCTGAGCAGATGATGGTTCGGCACTGATGTGTCCTTCTCGCTCACATGAAAGAGCTGGGGCTAAGACTTAACGCCAAGAAAAGTGTGCTTTCTCCATTACAGAGAACCACTTATCTGGGTATGGTGTGGGATTCGACCACGATGCAGGCACGTATGTCACCTGCTCAGATCGAGTCGATCGTCACCACAGTCGCGAGAGTGAGAGAAGGCCGGTCACTCACTGTCAAGCAGTCACAAAGATTGCTGGGTCTGATGGCAGCTGCGTCGAACGTGAACACTATTGGCCTGCTGTACAGTGGTGGCTCAAGACCAAGGGTTTCTCCCTGAGAGGAAACACACTTTGCATGCTAAAGGTCATGTGGCGCTGCCTACGTGCCTTGGATATGTGGAGGAAGCCTTGGTTCTTGTCTCAGGGCCCTTTTCACCACATGATGCTAGCAACTGATGCGTCCCTCACAGGCTGGGGTACGGTCATGAGTGACCACCCTGCCCACGGTCTGTGGAGTGGTCGCCATCTTACATGGCACATCAACTGCGTGGAGATGCTGGCCGTGCTTCGCGCACTTCATTATTTTCTCCCAGACCTAAGAGGTCACCATGTGTTGGTGCGCACCAACAAAAACAGCGGTGGTCTCTTACATCAACCACCAAGGAGGTCTACACTCACACCGTTTATACAACTAGCGTACCAGATCCTTGTGTGGGCCCAGGATGAATTCCTCTCACTCAGAGCAGTTCACATTCCTGGGCATCTTAATATTGGAGTAGACATCCTGTTGAGGCAGGGGCCAAGGCCTGGGGAATGGCGGCTTCAAACCGAGGTGATGAAGCAGAGTTGGAGAGTGCACCAGGATGGAGTTCGGCTGCTGTTAGTAGCCCCGTTCTGGCCGGGCCGGGTATGGTTCCTGGGCCTGATTTCTCTTTTTGACGGCACTCCATGGGAGGTTCCCCCTCAGGAGAGATCTCCTCTCGCAGGCGGGGGGTGCGCCCCTGCATGGAACTTAGAGGCTGTAGGTGTGGTCTCTGAGGAGGCCCAACTCTTAGCTTCCTGTCTCTCAACCGAGGTTGTAAGACCGTTCTCCAATCCAGAGCTCCCTCAATGAGGAAACTGTATGCCTTGAAGTGGAAGCTTTTCACTTCTTGGTGCAGAGACCGCCAGCTCGACCCAGTTAACTGCCCAGTTGGTACAGTGCAGGAGTTCCTGCAGGCTCTCCACAGGGCTGACCCACTCCACCCTGAAGGTCTACGTGGCGGCCATCTCCCCTCTCGGTGGCCAGTCAATGGGCAGAAACCCTCTGGTTACATGTTTCCTCCATAGTACACTGAGGCCTCCAGCCAGAGAAGCTTATGCTAAGCAGTGATCAGGATGCTATCCTAAGCCTCGAGTCCTCAGATCTCCCCTCTCCTGGGGGTCAAGACTCACTCCTTCTGAAGTTTGGCTATTGGACGTGTTGTTTACCGGTTGATTACCGGCTTCGCCACTCATGCTTTTATGCTTCCTGGTCTCTGACGTCACCCGCCCTATGACGCCTCGCCCTTCCATTGGACTGATTATACAAGTTATTCAGAGACATCACGCTGGACGCGTTCCCCATTCATTCTCGACGCAGCGTTTCATTCCTTCTAGGAACCAGGGTTACATACGTAACCTTAGACGTTTTTCTTGCATGTCATGTGCGGGGCTCCGTAACTCCGTAAAAATATTTATTGTGCATAATTTAAGTAAAGATGTTGTGAGAATTTACTGTCTACAGTTCCAAAAGTTAAAGAAACACCAGTCTATGTCAATGGCTATAATAATTAACTTGAGTTTTCATTCACGTACCTGCTTCACCCACAAACTTCTCTCTGACATCAGGTGCACATTCCTTACAGGTCTTCACCGCAACACTGACCTTCTCCCCATTCTAACCAATATAATTTACAAAAATATTCTATTAAAAAATAATATTGATAATCATATTAGATCAATTAAGTCACTCATGATAAGATTTGTCAATGTTATTGTCAGGGGTGCACATAAGTGGTCCACAGGTCTGCATGCGTGACCAAAGTAAAAAATGCGAAATATGTTCTGACAGCGCATTTGCGTACCGAAATGGTTGACAGCTGTTAATGCACAATAACCATTTTAGTTCACAAACTGTACTATAGAAGTTTTATTTTCAACCTGAAAGCATAAATCTAGGCTATGCCTACCGTTTCAAAGCACAGTGAAAAACTGTGACATTCATCCACTGACGCTCTTTAATCAGCAGCAGCGCTAAATCCGGAAGCGCATATACTCACTTACCGGCAACATGCCAAAATAAAAGCCTGCTGATTTTAAGTTTGAATATGATGAAAATGCTTTTGTTTATTTATTTTTAGATTCTTTTTTCCAAAGCGACTTAAATTGGGAATACATAAAGAGATTCTTCTTAAAGAGACAAACAAACAAAGTAGTAGTAAATATTAGCATTTTGTTTTTAAGTTTATTTACTATAAAATACATGCATTTGTATTTAATACTAGGACTGCTTTTAATTTTTTATAATATTATCACACACTATTATTTAGTTGATTTACTATTATTTAATTTTAAAAAAACTAAATAAATAAAGTGTAATAATATTATAATTATTAATAATTAATTTTTTATAGTTGCATTTAATGGATCATGCTATATGCAGTGTGAGGACCAAACCAAATCTCCAGGTTCTCTTATGAGAACCAGGCTGAAAAAATGATATGCACCCCTGGTTATTGTAAGACATCTAACATCTTTATGCTAAATGTAAAAGAAAAAAAAAACAGATCTGACCTACAAAAACTATTTAGTTGTCATTGCATCATCACAAATGTCTAGTACTGCTTGCCTTTTTCTGATAAACTCCTTCATGAACCTCTCCAAAGAAGCCTTCACCCAGCATACGTTTCAGAATAATGTCTTTCCTTAACAGTCCAACCTTTGCTGTTGGGAAACACATGAAAAATAATGAAAGCACATCAGTACAAACAATAATGATTAAGTGCATGATTTTACAGTGATACTGACCATGAACACATAAAAAAAAATTCTTTAAAAAAATATTCCCATACATACCAGGTGGTGGCGGCTTTTCATCTGGGATTTCACAGTATATATCAGAGTCTAAAAGATAAATTTGATGTTATCACTTTGTGGTGAACTTCCTAATGTTGTGAATTTATCATAATTCAGTAAATATCAAGCTAAGTGTCTGATTGTGATTGTATCTAAAGAAGGGTCTGATACTCACTGCTGTATCTGAAGCTTTCTGTCTTCTTCCTAACAGCAGGAAAGAATTAATAGCATTAAGGACTGTGAAATAAAGTATCTAAAAATGTATGTCCAGCTCCATTTCACTCTGTAAATTATTCAATAAGAGATCACTTTAGAGTTATAGCAATTAATATTAATTCTGTGTTGTTGTCCTGAGGAGAAGAAAACAGAGATAGAGGAATGCTGATGTACTCACCCGGAGGGAATTTCAGGAAGAGAGTTGCGCAACTGCACATCTAAGACATCGAAGATAAATTTCAGTTTGCAATACAGAGAAATATGGCAATCCTCAAACCCACATTAATCAGAGGAGAGCTGTCATAATTTCTCAACATTTCAGAAAACTTTAGTCATTTATGACAATAATTGAGAAAATAAACAATGATCCATCCTCTGGAAGCAGTTCACAAGCAACTCTTTTATTTGCCACTTTATATGAAGACTATTGACATTCACAGACATATAGTACATTCACTGGACCTTACCTTTGGGAGATATACTTTTATTTGGACCAGCTATCAAAGATGAGTCTGTGTGATTAAGCAACCTACAGTAGCCATCGATTAGATCAGCCATGTTCTCCGCAATGGCCAGAGACGCCACACTGATTGAAAAGTTCTAGGAATGGAAAAGTTCATGGCTAGTTTAATACAAGAGTGGCATTGTGGAAATAAAGTATAACAACCTAAAACTGAAGCAAGAACGTTCTCACCTGTTTTGCACCCTCAATTTCGATAAGTAACAATGTTTTGCCATCACGTTGTGTGTTGTACTTGATACTTCGGATCTGTCTAAATTCAGCAAGGCAGACAGACTGGGAAGAGAAAATGAAAATGACTTTGAAACAACATTTGGAGACTGACAACTGGCATTAAATTAAGGAATAAATACAAGATTGGAAATAAAGTATGAAGTTGCTCACGGTGGAATCTGCTTTGGTACGTTGCCGAATGCCTTTGGGACCAATGACTAAATCCACTGCTAAACTCCAACCTTGCTGTGTAGATTAAGTAGGACTTTAGTAAATTAAATTTAGTACATTATATCTTCCACTTTGAATAAACCCCCACCTTTTTTTAACACCTAATCTGAGAAACTTACCACTAGCTCACAAGGGAATATTTCCTCATCAAAGCTGGAGAATTCTCCATAGGTCTCAAAGAACTTGATCATACACTCGTCCTCCCTCAGTAATGCATACTGCTGAAACGTATGCTGGATGAGCTTCCTGAGTTGCTTAGGCTGTAAAAAACAAAATATTACAGTTTAGATGTAGAATTTCAGTGTATTAAGCTCTCATTAAATGCCTATTCTTTATTTTTTTTTTGTTTATTTTGTCAGTGTGCTGATCACCCAGAGGGGGGTTATTTTGTGGTGGTGACTGGCTAGCTGCATATTATCACTTACTTCTGTACGTTTTCTACATCCATTTAAAAATACATTACATATGAACAAATCTGAATTCATGCTGAATTTATGGGCCAGATTTACTAAACATGGCATATTAGCGTTACAGTGCAAAAAAAAAAAAAAAATTAAAGAACACAGGCACAGCCAGATCTTTTCCATAATGACTAGCACAATCTAGCAGCGCAAAATTTGTGTCTGCTTTAAGGAATTTTTTGGAGCATTAAATAATGGCGCATATAACAGGAATTTTGAAGAAATGTTAGTACATTTTGTTGCATGTTTCATTTTAATACTCTCCTCCCATAAACTTTGCGTCTAAAATGGAAACTCCTACAAATGCATTTTCATAAAGGTCAGGCACAAAAAATATCTGTGTCCACACCTGCCTGTCCAATCCTGACAGTACTATTTCAACGCCAAAACACTGTTTGCGTTGGCGCAAGCTGTTAGTAAATTTGGCCCCATAGGTTTTATTGGCAAAGGGTTTGCAGTTGATATTATTATTGGTAAAGGAGAAGTGATTCAGTAACATCAAACACAAACAATTTAAGTTCAACTTTAACTCAGGAAATCAATACAATTTAAATAAAATACTGGCACCGCAGATAAGTGGAAAACAAATCTAACCTTCATACTATCAATGAGGCCCTTAGGAAAGAACAGGTCCAGACCAACATCTTTTCTAAATAACAAAAAAGCCACAATTTTAGCAAAAAAAGAAAATCACCTTTTAAAAAAGACTTATTTACAAATGAAAAACATGAACTTACTCTAGCAAGTCAAAGTTGGACTTTTTCTCTAGACCTTTGGCATTCATGTCTTTATAAAACCTCCTGAAAGATAGAACAAGCCACATATGTGATGCAATGCTCCGAAATTACCTCACAATTCAACACATTTCAATAATATTTGTTACCTAGAGTAATGTAAATTGAATTATTAAGTCATTGAACAGTGCTAATTTTAATTCTAGGATAACTCTGTTTATTTACAGCACTGGAAATATATACTCATTTGCTGGGCATGAAGTCCAGAACTTACACTGGATAATCAGACAATATCAATAAAAGCAAACAGACTATGCCATTTCTTACCTGATCTCCAAACAGCCCAGATGAAGAGCCATGCCATCGCTAACTTTGCTAGCGTGATGCTGCATGTAGTCACAGCGCACCTGGCAGAAGAGGAACAGTATTTACATGAACTGACCAACAAAATGTGACTCTCAAAAAATCTCTCAAATCTAGAGATGTTTGCTGACCTGTTGATAGAAATACAAAAGGAACGTCCTGTCATCTTTTAACCTTCTTATGAAATCAGCAGGAATGTAACGAATCCTAAGATCATATCTGAAATAAAACACACAAACATATATGAAAAATTCAAATAATGGCCAGTATATTGTTGATATATACTTCCTCCCTCACCTCCACTCTGCCTCGGCGTGATGGCTCTCATAGCGTTGCTCAACCTCTCCTACAGTCAGGTCTGGATGAAGCCAGTGCAACTCCTCAGATTTGAGGTGTTTGAGTCTCAGCCCAAAGCATCCTGGGTTTTGCACATTCGGGCCCAAACGTCCACTGATCAGAATAGACTGGATGATAGTCTGATGGATAAGCAAAATACAAGGTGTTCAGACAAGGTATTACAACATTTGGAATAATATTACTAGAAATACCATGATTCAGTTTTTCCAATCATACAGATTACCATTCAAAAGTTTGGGGTAAGGAATGGAAATTTAAAATGATAATTAAGACATTTAGAATATTGTAAAAGATTCATATTTCACATAAATGCTGTTCTTTTGAACTCCACAAAAATATTAAGCATCGTATCTGTGCTTAACATTGATAATAATAAAAAACTTAAAAAACTTAATAAATTATCTTTATTTAACCAGGAAAAAAAACTCATTAATATGAAAAAATTATTTTACAGGATTGTCCTGGCCAACCTAGGTAGCCAAGTTTGCAGATAAACAACATAGTTATGACATACAATACAAAACAAACATACCAACATTTTACCTATTAAAAACATTTACACACTATTAACTCGTTCTCTAGATTAAGTTGTAAATACTTAAAATAATTATGACACACTAAGTTTTGTAACTTCGTCTCCTTATGGAGAAGATCTGAAGTGGCGGCATAATTTACGTTTTACCAAGCTCAGTTCTGACAGGAGCACACAAAGATTATAATTTGATTTAGAACATAATGAGTAACTACCAAATGTCCTTTGAATGAAACACAACAGAGATAAAATGGCAAATAAGCCCAATATGGCTTTATATATCAATAGATACCAATGCATTTTTGTCCAAATACTCAAAGAAGGCCATGCAACTCTTTTGTATAGTTCACAATGATGAGTTTAAAATTTACAATCAGTTATAAATCTCAGAGCAGCACGATTCAAGCAACCAAGGAGACGTGAAGGTAAGAGGGGGCATGCTGATAGGCTACATCACAATAATCAGGAAACAGTAGAAAAGTAGCAGATACTTATTTCTTCCTCACACTGAATGAAAAACAAAACTTATTTCTAAAGTAAACCCTAATCCCCCCCCCCCCCCTGAAATACTTAATGTGTGAACCAAAACATAGTGTGTTATCAAGTATTTGTACTCAGACACTGAAGTAATCTGGCTCACCTGAGAAGTCATAAGAAGTTTTCAGAAAATACATTTTAGAATTTGAAAATCACATACATTGTTTTTTCAACATTTAAAACAGCTTCAAAAACACATAACATATTTTGGATAATATGAAAAAAAAGCAGACTTTAAAGGAGCCACAGATTGTTGCTTAGAGGGGGCTGAGGAATAAACGATAGTATCATCTGCATAAAAATGGAAACTTGAATTATCAATATTTAAATCAAGGCAGCTTATATATATATATATATATATATATATATATATATATATATATATATGCACATATACATACATACATACACTGAATAAAACGGCCTCAACACAGATCTTTGTGGGAGTCTCTTAACAATCTCCAAAGGATCTGACTGAACACAACAGGGCAATATGATCAGGACCTGGCGATTTATTCATATCTAATTATGGAGAGTCATTTGTTGAAAAGTGAACTCTCGTCCATAAATTATGTTCAGATTCCAGGAATTCTAAATCTGTGTTTATATCATTACGTGTTTAAAAAAATAAAAAAAAAGGATTTTTTTTTTTCCTACAATTTTGGTAGAATCTGTCATTATACAAGTAATTGTAACTGTAATTTTTTTTTTTTTACCAGTTAGAAATGTAATATTTCACCATAACTTCCTAGGGTTTGTCAAATTTTCCATAGTTTAATCAAGAAAGTAGCCTTTCTAATTGCAACTATACACTTCTTGTGCACACCAATCAGAATTTAAATTTGTTTGTCTAGCCTTAGCCCATGGTGCATCCCGCTCTTGAATAAGATCACTTAAGGCAGTTGAGAACCATGGATTATCATTGCATTTTTTTAACTGCCATTTTTGTATTATATACATACAGCCTTGGAGAACATAACACACTTAAAACATAAAAAATAAAAATAAAAACTTCATAGCAGTATGGTATGTATACCTTGATCTGCCATGAGCTGTCACATTTGACTAGTTTGAAGTTTCTGCTAAGGTTGCTGCTGCTGCTGAAGCACACTTTCATGATCTTCACAGGACCGCCATCTCCAACAGGTCCAAAGTCAGGACTTTTGATGCCCCCATCTCCGTCCTGGGTGGGAACGTTCCAGGAAAGGGTGCTTGCATCACTCGCCATGTCCTCAAAGATATCCACACACCATTACACAATCATCTCATCTGGTAGGAAGGCCAGTTTGGAAACACAAGAACAGGGTTTTTTATAGTTAGTTGAAACATGTGCTAAGGCATTTTCTATTAATGGCATTAATGGCAATGGTTTATAATACTTTTTTTTTTTTTTTTTTTTACACTTTTAGTGTTTTGTCTAAATAAATTACAAATAAAATGCAGTCATTTTTAAAAGTGAAAAAAAAAAATGAAGTTATGCATGACATTGTAATTTACATTACACAATGATATACACATAAAAATAAGGGAAATTAGCGAGAACAATTATATATACAATATCAACGGTTATAATAAATTAAAAAACTCTAAAATCATCTGATAACTAATATATGGTACCCGTATACTGTGCATTTCTATAAGACACTCTAAAAAAAAAAAAAAAAACATTCCAGATTAAAAAGCCTTCACACATAACTTTCACTTACTTCAAAACATCCATTAGACCAAAATTTACACCGTGTTTGCTCACACTGGTTGTGTTTCTGTGCTCAAATAATTATAATTATAATTTATAATCATAAATAATCTCTCTGTCCTCACACGCATGTGATTGCACTTCTGAAATGCAAATCTGATACAATATGGACTGATGTGCAGTGTGGTGTCACACACTGTTATTATAAAATGATCAGAGGGTGTTTGACATAAATTCTAAAGGCGCAGCAAGATGCTAGTATAAATGAGGTTTAGAACTGTATGTAGTGCCTATCTTGTTGTGTTGTTTGCCTGAGGCAATGAATTCCTAGAGGTAAGGCTACACGTCCTTTTTAACGCATGACTCCATGTGTTAAATACCGTGAGATTAACTATAATCCCTTATTGTTACGATTTTAAAATTTTCCATGAATGGCAAAAATAAATGTGTCATCTTTATTTGGTTTCAGTTTCAAGTCTTAATTTTAAGTGACTAATCATTTGTTTACACAGGGCTAAAGTTGTGTCACACTTGACTAAAGCGGAAATTGCTTTTAAAGTTAGGATAGTAAAAAAAAAAAACATCAGACCAGATTGACTTTACTTAGATGTTCTGAAATAGTTAATCCATTCTAGATAACAAGTAGGTGGGATTTGACCTCAGTTTTTGCAAGCAAACACCAGCTCCAAGCTACAAAGCACCCAAGGAAAGCAGGACTAGAACAAGGGAGGAGCCCTATGAAAACAGATTTTTGTTTACCTGGAAAAAAGTATTCGAATGTTAGTTATTTTTATGTGTCTAACATGTTTTTTAATTATTATTATCAGATATTTATAAGCAGGCTAATTAAATTATGTATAGTTCCATATTTTTAAACATATTTCCTGACTAAGTCCAGGAAGCAAACAAACAAATAAATATGGATAGACACTCTTGTGTTCTGTTGCTCAAGTTTTTAAAAGTTGAGATTCTAGATGATTTCCCCCATGAACCTAAATAATGCTTAGCTTTTAAATATATAATTGTATGCGGTTTCCATGAAACATAATCCTCCTCACCCATAAAATATAAAGTACAAAGGTAATGTATTGTCTTCCAGTTGTCATTTAACAAAAGCATGAAACACTTAATTCAGAAACTGACAACCTTAAACCCCTCTAAAGACGAAATAAGCACCAAGGCAGACCGCACTAATAATTCCTAGATAGTAGGTTTCGTGCGCAGCTATGGAGACACTGGAATGCGCGTGCACATAAATGTACCAGCGGAGACTTGCCCTTCCAAAACACACACATATTGATTGCCTACATATATATAAGCACGTTAAAAGAGTTTTAATATAAAGTTATGTCTTATAAGTAATATTATATCGACATATTACTACGTTTTTGGATCCTTCTTGTATACATTGCACGTTTTGTGATTTAATGAGTAACGTTAAGCGAACTATTTGATTAACAAATTGGTGTGACTAGCCTATTCGTGTAAAATACAGCTAGTGCGATGTTTCGCCCACCACTGTGTTCAATTACGTTATATTGCCCACTAACCTTGCGAAGTTGTGGTCTTGGTTTTTTCCCTATTTCCTCCAAGTTCCCCAGTCAAAGTCCAGCTCTCAGACTCAGACTCAGACTCAGGTAGACAGAGAGACGGCTGCTGAAGCCACTCCCTCGAGTCGAGTGCACTTCTTTTTCATTAGGTGAGAGCAAACGGTCACCACCAATAACGAACAGCTATTTTAGACTTTGCCCTTTAAGGTGACGCAAAAAGTCAGTAGTTACCTTCTTTTACTGTCTATGGTAATTACCTGAACTATAAATAACTTAGCCTACTTTACGTTACTTTGTGATTGTTTACACTGTAGCCTCATCAAATAATAATTAGTGATGTGCAATGTATTTTTACGTAACACATTTGAATAAGATGAACAAGGAAGAACAACGTTTTTTATTTTTTACTTTAGCCTCTAACATTATTAGCATTGATTGATATTAAATTCCACCTTTGTCTTGTGTTGTTATTGTTAAAAAAATTAAAACTATATAAAAAATGGTAAATGGTAAATTAGAAATAAATTATAAATGTTAGGTGAGAAAGTTAAACTTAAAAAACTTTAAATGTATAATTTTTTTAAAAAATGAAATAAATATGAGTAAGTACAAAAATAAATAAGCTATAGAATAGAAATATAAAATAATAAAGATTACAAAAGCACATAACAAAATATAATAAATAAATACAACTTTCCAAATATGAATAAATTGTTCATAAATAATACTGAAACAGCACTGTCATCAGCACTCTTGGAATGCCGCTCAGCCACCAGAACCACTGGAACTGTTATGGGTTATATGTTAGTTCATTACTAAGTAATGTCTGTGAATAAATCCACAAATTTCTGCAGCAAACTTGAATTTGTCATTGAACCACAAACTGTTTGCCTCAGTAGATGGCAGTATTTTCACAGCAACACTGGAAAAACATCCCTTCATCCTTTTTGATGAAGAAAAAAAAAAGCTGAACATAATTCTTTGTGCAGTGTCTAGAAAAATGACAATATGGTTAATTTCCTGGTCACGGTATTTACATGGACTTCAAACTTATTTCTGACAGCTTGAGCCCTTCAGGATGAATGAAGCTTGCGTGAGGAACTCCAGTGCTGTGGGCAGATGGAAGTCACACTGATCAGTCGTTAATAATCAGACTGTTTAATGTGCAGAAGAATCACAATAGACATGCACATCAAGGGCAGACTAATTTTACAGAGCTTCCTGCTTCACTTAGGCTACCTTTATTCTACATTATCAATATTTTTGTCCTACAGTTTTAAATGTATCATTCTTTGATCTTTGATCTGTGTCTGACGATATAATGACTGCGAAATTAAAACTATTCCTACACCAAAGGTTGTGCATGGCAGTAACTCGACGAAGAAGAATTCCAGCTGTTAAGCATTAATGAGTTAAATTTAAATGCTCATTATATTGATGGTCACACCTATTGCTCTTTTTGCTGTCTTTCTGTCACCACATTGGCAGAAATGGATTGAGCAGTCATTTAACTATGCAAACACTCTCTCTTATTCGTCCTCCATAATTTTTTAGTATAATAGAATAGTAATTTAATTGAGTGTATTTTATATGATTTTTTTTTAATATGTCTATATAGTTTTTATTTCAGTTTTAGTTTCATATAACCCATTTTGAATTTTTTTTAATTAATTAATTTATTTATTTTTTTTGTTAAACCATGTTAACTAAACTATACTAGTAGAAAAAGTATGAAAGTATGAAAAATATTGCCTTAACATATAGGTAAAAAAAAGGAAAAAAAAGTTACATTTTATTTTATATACTGAAATCTTTTTAATTGTTTTACTTTTAGTTAATTGAAATAACCCTGGTTAGGATCAGGATCATAAATGTTGAATAAACACATTCACACATGATGGTACATGAGATTCTGTATGATTAAGTAGTAAATGTACTGATTCGCAAGCAAACTAGCGAGCTCTTCCTGAAGCAGCTCATTTTAATTAAAGTCAGGTATAGCTCATCCAACATTGCTCAGAAAAATGTAGGAAGGCATCCCACCTGTGGCTTATGACATCCCAATTACTGCTTTGCTGCTTATCAGAGTGCAGGCTGGCTATTACTGCTGCTTCTCACTGTACCATGAGGGCCAAGTGGGCTGTGCTGGGACTCCTATGTCATAATTAAATTAGAATTCATTACAGTGACATTGAGCTTGTGAGCAAGCACACATACACACACACACACACACACACACACACACTCACATGTGCATTTAAGAGTAAAGCATCAATGGAATAATGAAGCTACACAATCACATCATCTGCCATCTGTGTAGTTGCATAAACCTGAAAATAGAGGTGGACAGTTAATATTTATAATAATTATTCATATTAACTATCATACTAATTACACAATAATTAGTTATGTACTTCAAAATGTGACTTTGATCAATTCAATGCATCCTTGCTGAAAACATAAATTTCTGTAAAAAAGCCAAAACACACACACACACACACACAAACTGGACTGGGCTGGATGCTTGTAATAATGTTTAATAATGTTACTGATTTTACTGTATTTTTTTTTATTTTAAATTCAGTATTGGTGAGCCTAAGAGACTTCTTAAAAATCTTAGTCCTGGACTTTTGTGGATTTACAAACAAGTATGGGGCAACTCTTTTTCTTTCAATATGACTGGTTCTGGTTTTCTGGAATTCCAGCACATGGTCACCATTCATTACACTATGCACTAACAAAACAGAAACCTCTGCTCGTCAGTTTCCACTATTTGCCATAAGTGTAGGGGCAAGATCAGTTGGTAAAAAGAGGTGCTGACAGGTCCCCGTTATTAAGGATGCCTATGGACAGACAGTTCACACTGAGATAACATTTAGCACACCAAGCCACATTAATGTTAGCGGAAATTAGATACAGAGTGAAATCCCTTTTCCCTGCTGTTCATGGCAGATTACGTGTGTTGCTGTTTTGCACATTTAAAGTAATCTGGAGACATTGCTTCACTGCACAGAGTCACAACTGCACCTGGCACAACAGCTAGTGGGAGAAAGTAAAGGACAAAAAGAGATTGACAGGCAGAGATATACAGAGGGTGAAGATAAAAACTTTAGTAGAAAGTATTCAAACCAGATATAACCGAAAGAAAGAGACAGGCCCTTACTTGAATTTGGAGCAAGGCATGCAAGAAATTGCACTGCCCTCAGCCATTTTCACAAAGGCAAAGTCTAAACAAACAGTTGGCAAACCTCTAACCTTTCCAAACCAGTTCCTAGATATAAACTGGTTTTATCTACTGTTGGCTGTCTGGACGGAGTAGACGGACTTCTGGGACAGGGGACTCAGAGACTGTAGAGGGAATATGGCAGAGAGACTCAGTGAGTCCCGTCACAGTCATGCCTTGAGACACACACACATACACAGGGGACTTGAAATGCACTGATGTGTATCAGCTTAGAATGCCTGTCCCTCCAGAACACTAGGGCCCAAGTGTGTGTTTCTGGAGGTGCAATTCTTAAGAAAGTGTACTTCTGTTTATTTCACTTCTTAGCCTGTATACTGTGAGACCATGTGACTTTTTTCACTGACTATGTTTCTTGTCTAACATAAACTGAACTTACAATCTGTTTCTGGGCTGTTGTTCATAACTGTTGATTGTAAATTTTTATGTACCATGTCTTTGTTTAAAGATGTCAAACCTCTGAGATGAAAGCTATTCATTTGTTTTTTAAGATTATAATGAATGATGAATTTGAATTGCTTGATAATGATGACAGTATGTCTGACATTCAGGACCACCATAACAACACCATGGCAATTATGTAAGGCAATTACATAAAGCTTGGCAAGTTTCAGACAAGGCTTTTTTAAGTTTCCACCCCCTTCGTGCCATTTTCTTTCTTTTCTGTATAATTGAATACAAAGCAGTTTTTAATTAATACCTTTTTAATCTCATTAGTCGAATTTGCCATGTTGACCAAAAGAACGCTGCTTAAAGTGACTTCTGTTTGAGATTTGTGATCAATGGACCTTTCTTGCCAGCAAAAATTTGGTGAATTTTGCTAATGTTGCTAATGTTACCACACCTTTAGGATTTAATTTAAAAACTCTTTAGTTGACATTTGATCAACTTGCATCAGAAAAGTATCTTTTTTTCCTAAATGTCTTCAAAATATTGAGCCCCTCAAAGCTTCAAAGTCTAAATTATTGTATAATATGCTAACAACTCAAAGCTGATTCTCCTCTGGTCTTCTTCTTTCTATCATTTATCTATGAGTCTCTCTCAACATCATCTTCATTTTTCTTCTTCAGCTCTTCTTTCACTCCAGTTATAGGGGTGGGGGAGAGCCCTTAAGTCAGCGGGACAGTTTTTTGAAGCATTCAAAAACCTCTCTATCTTCAATTTTATCCACTGTTCCATTCATACAAACACAATCAGAGTCTACCGGAGATCTCAGCGATGGTTCCTGACCTTTCTCAGCCTTCTGTTTGCACTCTGAGGGGTAAACAAATGGAAAGCACTCAAAATAGAATGATTACTTTCACAGACGACAGTTTCTAGACTCTCCCACTGCAATTAAACTGCATTAAAGTTTAAGGTGAATTGACATCTTTAAAAATTAAGGAGGAAACAATATTGATCTGCTACTGTACTGTATGAGAGTCCCTGGGAGAGAGAAAAAAGAGAGATACAGGAAAAAAAAGCTTTATCATTGTGGACATATATAGTTAGCAATTAACTGATAATTACTAATATTTAGACTCTAAAATAATTAAATAAAATTACTACAGTGTAGCTCAAACTTGTGCCCCCTACACATACACACACACACACACAAAAGACATATTGTGGTACAGCATTATTATTCACTGGAAGGAAATTATATCAGATGGCTAAAAAACATGAACCTTGACAAGTTATACAGAGAATAAAAACAATGTCCATTTCCACTGGTTAGGCTGTTTGTTAAAACTGGAGACTGCTCACCCAGTTAATTTGCTTTTCGTTAGAGAGAAGAATGAAATTGCATGTTGCCTTGGCAGAACTGGGCAATTAGTTAGTTTATATGACAGCCAAGATACTGGAAATATTCTCCTTGCAATGTGTCAGTAAATATTGTTTATTTGCAGGACCTCAAATTCTTATTTTTCCCACATGCATATGCAAACACGCACCTACATTTTACCTGGGTCTTATGCTTTTTGCTGCAAGCTTTGTGAGTTTTGCAAGTTGTCATGTAAATCAACATTATGACCACACAAACATTTCCCCGTGCACAAACATTGGCAAAGGCCATTCAATATTTCATTCTTAATGTACTTTCCTCAGCACTTACTCATGCAATACTGTCAGCCTGTGTGTTAATGTGAATTTACCCACTTTTTCATGCTGTCTTTGCATGTTTGCTATGAAGTCTTGACACCTAAGCAAATTGGAATGTGCTTACTGATGCATTTTCTTGATTTAAAAGTGATAAAAGTCACTACTTTTCTTTTCTTTTCTTTTGATGAAATTCTTCCCCACAAATAATCTTAAAATAGCTGCAACAAATGTTCTGAACTCGAGGTCCCTTGCTTATTCCCTTGGGAAACCGAGGTTATAGCAGGGCCAGTGCTACCTAGCATATTCATAGTTTTCAGTCACATGCCCTAAACCTGTCAATTTAACTTTTGTTTCCAATCCACAAATATTTACATCATCTCTTAAAAGAAAAACAACAACAAAGATATGTGATCAAAATGCAAGTTTTGGCCATTTCAAATACATGTATAAAACACCTGCCGCAATATGTGACGTTCTAAAATGAAAGACCCATTTAAACAGTGATATTAAAAGATCAAATTCAGTAAACCCTTTATTGATGATGCTTGCTTCTTACAGGCAAGCAGACAAGCTAGGAATATGTTTTTCTTTATAATGGTTTTCTGTGAGAAAACATTTAATGTGAAACTTTGCAATTGTGTTTAGATTCTGGGTTTATCTGCTTGCCTGTACAAAGTCTGCATCATTAATAAGGTGTGTACTTAAGTTTGCTTTTAAATATCAGTGTCTTAATGCAAACCTCAAATAAAATAGCTGGCAGTCAGTGAAGGAAAGCCTTGTTTTACCCTTCATGTGGGTGTCTCTGTAAGGGTGATATGTCATATGAAAACTATTAATAGTCATAGCAGGCAATTGACTATATGCCCGTTTACTTTCCATTTTTAGATAAGCCAGCTCAGTCATTTCCATTCAACACTGCTATAATGGGTAGTACCCTATGATCGGTTTCTCTACATAATGTCTAAGAGGACTAAATGTCCATTTACATGAGAGTGTAAAAAAATTAAAGATGTCAATAAATTGTTCTGTGAGTCAATGCTATGATTGACAGTGATAAAGCAACGGACGGAACAAAACATCTGATAAGTCTATGTCAAAAGCAGAGCTGTGCATTAAGTAATTCAGGTTAGAATCTCTATCCTTATTTTGCTTTCCCTCTGCAGGTGTAACACGTATAAACAGAAGCAGAAGGTAAGTATAAACAGAATTGTTTATTTTCACAGGTGAGCACAGAGAGGACTTGAGAGGGAAACAGGTGAGCAGATCCGTGGATGACATAATTACTTGGAGTAGAATAGGATGAGTAACAAACTCTTCTTTATTAAAAGGAGTCTCAGTTGATGTAGTGCAGAACGGGAGGAGCACACACCTCAGTGTAGTCGCTGGGGCTTGCCTTGGAAGGACTACGGAGAAGATCTACGCTGGAGTAGGGGAGAGGAGGTAAGTTGTCAGGTAAGTCAATAAGTTCAATGTTTGTAACAAGACCAGAGGTTAATTCCACTGTGTAGTTACGAGATTGGACGGTGAATGAGGTATGTGCCTGAGTGGTGTGTGGTGGCTGAGTGGTGAATGAATTGAGATCAGGTGCCAGTGATTAGTACTCGACAGATGTGGTGCGCTGGGATTGGTTGGGGAATGAGCCTGACTGATCTGTGAGTGCAGGTTAGTGTTTCATCAGTTGTAAATGTCACTTGTTTTGTTTTTGAGCAGAGTTAACATGGTTGGTGTGCAGATACACTCAGAAATTCTAAACCGAATATATAGTATGCTGATGTGGCACTGGGAAGTTATCCTTTTATTTCTGAGAGAAACGTGATAAAAAAAATAGCATTACTGTAAATACATTTGCCTACACAAAACAGTCCTGAGACATCTGTTATAAATGTTGTGGCCGCATTTGATCTTCTAGAGTATTGTTTCATTGCTTGAATATTTCTGTAGAGGCATACAAATGAATTAAAAAATAAAACAAATGAACGAGTCCTTTTAATTTGGGAAGCTGAATTGAGTGCAACCAAATTGGAAAAAAATAGCTGACAACTCAAAACTTAGCAACTTAGTAAGCAAATTCAAACAAAATAATGACTGAAGATGAATGGAAATCTAAAGGAACAGCAGGTGATGAGCAATCCATCTTCATTTTTTTCACCTTCAGGCACCGGCGGCGCCAGGGGGGGTCTTGGGGGGTCTCAAGACCCTGCCAAAAAATGCCTTGACCCCCCATTTGACCCCCCAGCCTCTTCCTGATTAAAAAATATATATATTCGGGATAAAGATCCAAAAATGTTTCTCTTCAAACTACGCAGAACAATAATAAATAATAATTATTTCGACATTTATTCATACACTGAACCGAGAACCGTTTCTGTCAGACGCGTCCGATTCGAGAACCGATGAGCTGATGATAACTGCGCATGCGTGATTCAGCGCGAAGCAGACTGACACAGAGCGCATCTGAACCGAACTGATTCTTTTGGTGATTGATTCTGAACTGATTCTGTGCTAATGTTATAAAGCGCGGGTAAACCAAAGGCTTGAATGAAGGGCAATCATCGCCAATGACGGCATTACATCGAGCGCAAAAGAACCGGTGAACCATTTTTTTTTTCAGCTGGTTTATTTGATCGAATTGTCCGAAAGAACCGGTTCACTTGAGCACCTGCTCCTTTGCCCCTTAAGTGCCCTTTTGTCAAAGCAAAATTTCCTCAATTTTTTTTTGTAATAACATAAACTTTTGTGAATGCCTGCCCACGCCCAATCATAATATTAGTACAATTTATTAATAATAATTTAGCCGTAAATAAAATGACCAACATGATGACTGTTCACCTAACTACGACCTCATCCAACCGGGAAGATTCCTCATGCTGCACGCGCATTTTTTAATTGCTAGAGGATATTTTCAACATCGTGGCAGCTGGTAAGTGGTGTTTCATTCTCAGCGAAGTGATTTTGGTGTTTATTTACTTATTATTATTTTACAAGAACGATGTGATGTGAGAACATGCAGATACGTTGTTTATATTGCTGTGTGTAGCCTGTAGTGTAGAAGTAACACTAGCGTGCTGTTTGAGGGAGAAAAGTTTCACAGGCATCGAGGGGTCTGGTCTTTTTTATGTTATTTGAATAAACTTTTATTATATTAAAGTACTTATTTATTTTTAACACGTAAAAATAATTATCACAACACTGGTAAGGCTTATTCAGATTTTCTCATTCTCTGAATTATCATTATAAAAATAAAAACAATTCAGAAATGAATTAAAATATAATTATATTTTAAATGTGATGCAAATATTTTTTCTACAATAGCAACAGTGTTTACAACAGCAAGACCACTTTAGCCTGTAAACTCAATAATATCTATCTGGAAATAAATGTAAAAATATCAATGTCAATAAAAATGCATAATATACCTGACATGAAAGTGCAGTGTGAAGGATATGAATAACAAATGTAGCCTGTCATTTGTTTACATTGCAAAGGTGTTTGTGTTGTTTAGTAGCAGAAATATGCAGTTATTAGCCATGTCCACTGTATTTTTTGTTGGTTTTCATGAGACCCCCCTTGAAAAGACCAAATTGACTGGAGCCACCACTGCCTTCAGGATGTCACCATTGTTTCTAGAGGATTCATCATGCTATTCAGTACTATCCCAGAGACATATTGTGCCAGACTGATGCTCATAACTCATCAACTGCTCTAAGTGACTCACACAGTGTCATCAGAAAATGGGCTTAGTGTAAATGTGTTGATCTTTAAAATGCGGGACTGTACAGTGGATTTTGGTTCCTTGGTGTTAGTTGGGAATATCCAGCTTTCATCTGGTTGGAGGAGGCAAGTTAATTGTTCAGTGGCATTAAACCTGCATTAAGCATGGAGCTTGTTAAAAAGCCAAAGCTCCCCCATAGCTCTATTTGAGTTTGACCAAATTATAAAACCCTTTTCACAAATCACATTTAATAAATTTGATTTGATTTGAATTTTTCATTACCTCATGGAGCTTGAATCATGGGATAGACACAATACAACAAGGCTGCTTTGTGATATTCAGATTTACGAATAAAATAACACTTAAGAGCGAGTTATTACTTCAAGAAGCATAATTGTGATGTTGTCCACACAGAATACAAACATACGAAATGTAGAGCCAATTAGGGGTGGGCGATATCTCGATATTTAAAATATATCGAGATATTTTTTAAACACGATATGGATTTTGACATATCGTATATATCGATATGTTGTTTATATTTAATTCTGATTCCGCCACTTTGCTTCTTTGCCTTCTCTGTGCTGTGCTCGCCCCCGCTCGCTCGCCCCCGCCTCCTTGCTTTTGTCCCCACTCCCTTCGCGTTTATAGAACTAGTCTAAAAAACAAAGTCTAAAAACAAAAGGACAACTGGCTCCATTATATGGAGATACTTTGGTTTTAAGGCGTAGGACGAACAGAAGGCAGATGTCTAACGTAGGGCCCAATGATTTCCGCGATGCAGAAAACGCGGACGGAATCCAGTCATAAAAACGGTATTTACAGTTTAACGCGGAATGTCAAGGAATTGGTTAAATTTTGAATGAATTATCAAAAGTAGGTCATGCACTTAAATCAAATCGCGATATAGACTAATATCTGCAAATATTAACCCGGAAAAGTCTATTTAAATAGGAATCCTGCATGTTCTGCGTGTCTGTGTTAACGAATGGCGCAGAAGCGCGTCTTCATTCATTAAACACACGGAAGCGCGTGATGCTCGCGCTGATTTCAGCGTCTTTCCTATCACTGATAAAGATGTGAACACATGAGGAACATCTCCAGAACTGCACCGAGAGATTTGATTTGAGTAAAACTAGCTCATATCACATCATAGACTGTAGTATCACATACACAGAACTGTAAAGGTAAACCCGTCAAAATAAAAGTATTTGGCAGAAATATTTTACTATTGTTCAGCAGAATGTACATAGCTCACTAATACTATTATTAAAATGAAATAAACATATTTTTTTAAGGAATAATCACACAACATTTCTTCCATGTTTTATTTTTAATAGTAAATCCCCTTTGTTTACCAAAAAATAAAGTTTGCTTAATTTTAAATAATTAAAAGATAAATTAAATAAATGTTTTATGCCTTCATTTGACAACCAGAAAAATGTAAATACACAGAATAGGTAACAATAAAGCATACGGTGAAGAAAAAAATAGACGTTTCATAGGGCCCTAAACATGTAATATTTGGCATATTTGTTTTTGCAGTAGTTTTAGGGGGGTTATATTTCCTGTAAAGATATCGAGATATATATCGCATATCGAGATATTGCAAAATATATCGAGATATATTTTTTGCTCCATATCGCCCAGCCCTAGAGCCAATAATTACCCAATAAAATACCCAAGAGGCCCCGGTTTGAATCAGTCTAAAGTAAGTAAATAGATGTTATAACTGAACAGACACAAATGAATCAGAATCTATCAAACAGAAATCCAAAAGGGAGTTTGAATCTGATGTTACTTGTATAATATAATTGAAGTGATATAACACAGTAGTTGCTGACTTATCCAGAGGGTGTCAGATATGCATCAGGTTAAGCACATTTATTACAACTGAGGTTTACTCTGCCCCTCCTGATAAACCTGACTCAAGGGATGAAACAATTTAATGGAGCTGAACATACAAGCCCTCTCTGTATCTAGGTGAGTGGCTTCATAAAAATGGAATTCTGTTTACTCAAGCAGGTAAAAAGAGAGGAACCTATTTTGAAGATGCTGCAGTTATGACATCTACCAGCAAGGGTCTACAGGGTCAAGCTTAGCCAAACTTTGACCACAATTTATTGTAACAAGGGTGACCAGTGTGGCAGTGTGTCCGAAATATCAGCATATAATTTATTGCATATCAGCCCTCTTCCCATACTGAAGGCACATACGCACCATTATATAATGCATCCATTTACACACATTTATATACACACTCATTAAATGATGACTCCTGACAGCTCCACTTGATGTGTTGGGGAATCTGGACCAAGCACTTTTTTCAACCATTTCAGCAAGAAAAAGTGCCACACACCAATAAATATGTGATGAAAATTTAAACATTTAGCTAAATGTCTTGTCCTAGAGCCCCAGGCATTTTTAGAGCTACCAGTCAACTGGATATAGGTATAACAACACTAAATAGCTCAGAAAGAAATATTTAAATTAGATTTTTTTAATTCACCATTGTGAACAATTACACAACAAAGTACATAAAAGCCATTAACGGCTAGAGAAGGTTATTTTTTGATTCACATGAGCAGATGGTATACTCTCAAAGAGCTGGTTTCTCAGCTGTCTGTGAGCAATGTAATGGCTTTTAAAACCAACCAAGCATTTCATGTTCAAGGTCCAAAGGCACCTAATTACTAAAGTGTTTTTACATTTGTTTAATTGGAACAAGAGCTCATGAGGGTATGCGTATTAGAAATGCTTTGGGGAAAAATGAATACAGAACAATCGTTGTGCTTTTATGGAGACTGCATAATAATTTATACAGTAGCAGTGATTCTCAAGCAGAAGGATGGGGCCCACTAGGGGGCCTCAGCAAATTTTCAAGAGGGACTTTAGGATAACTCAAAATGATTTGACATAAGACAAAACAAGAATTTAAATACTCCAAAACAACAAAAAATCTTCAAAGAATCAGGGTTCCCTGTTTCTTAAAAAAACTGCATATACATGAGTCGGGATTTGTTTACACTTGTAGTTTGGTCCTCTTGATTCTTTCGGTCCAGACCAAAAATATGTAAATTATACATTTAGTCCTAGTTTGCATCCACGCTGAATTTTAGCAAAGATACAAAATAAAAGTCATTAGGGCAACCTCAATGGACAGCTTTTGTGACATTGATTTTGAGAACTTATCTAAAACTAGACTACTGTATGTTGGGCTAAATATGTTCATTGTGTGCATGTACATATGGTGGTATTTTTACCAGCTGATATTTCACAAAGAAAATAAAATGTCTAAAGGAGTCAAAACAGAGCCAGGAATTCCTACATTGCACAAACAGAGATCTGCTGCATACAATGATTTCCGATGATTTCTATAATCATGGATCCTCCTAATCAGTGCTCCTATATCATACAATGAGAGAGGTTCAAAGATGGCCATTGTCATGATCTTGCAACCACAGATAGCCTGGGATAATTTTCTGACAGTGTCAAAAATTCAGCATTATCTTCACTACGACCTACGTAAAAAAAAAAAAAAAAAAATATTGTGACATGGCGCTAAAACGTAAAAATGCTTACCTCAAACTTTTCCCTTCCTCTTTCGCAGCTTCCTCTTTTTTTCAGCACACAACAACAAAAGTACAACTTTTTGTTGACCACTAGCGCATGCTGATTATTCTGCCCTGGCAATGGTGTTCTAAACCAAAGACTGACAGATAGCTAACAGGAATAAAGCTTCATCACACGTTCTTCGTTGTGCTTATGTGATGCACTTTACTTTACTGTAAAACTGAAAGAAACACAAAAATACAAATTACAAAATGATTTACAAAATAGCATGGACATTTTCACATTCACAAACATCTGTTTACAGAATTAAACAACAAAATAAACAACCGAATTATGTCTTTGAAGAAAAATGCGACTATGTAACCTTATTAGCATATTAGCTGTCAGATCACGCTATATTTCAGAATCAAACATTAATCTCTAAACGTCTTAATAACGACCAGCTTTTAATTAAATTAACACAACATTATTGCAGTTATTTTCAATATGAAATTTATAACTTACGGTCGTATCTACTCCAAGGATTAGACAGCATCTAAAACGCAGATCACAGAAAACGACTCTTCTTCTACTGTTTTACGAGCTTCCTGTTGCGTTCTACTGAGTATTGTAATAACGATTTTCACCACAAGGTGTCACACATGAACTACTTATACAAACCAAAATGAAACTAAAGAAAAAACTAATACTGCACAGAACACTCCCCGCCTGGTATAACTTGTGTTATACCACTATGCATTCCGATTATTTGACAAAAGTAAGACAACATCACATATAGGTCTTAAGTACTCTCTGAATACCCCTTGCTTAGCAGTCTTCACCATAACCTTACGAATTTTTCCATCAGATGAAGCTATAGTCTTTGCTATGAGACCAATTGGCCACTCACTGCGCTTAGCTTCCCCATCCTTCAACAGAACAATGTCTCCTTCCTGAATACTCTCTCTCTCCTCTGTCCATTTTCTCCTGGGTTGCAAGGTAGACAAGTACTCCTGCTTCCATCGCTTCCAGAATGAATCAGCCAGCATCTGGACTTGACGCCACTGATTTTTGTGCAAGTGCCCTATCTCAAAATTTCCTGGAGGCGCTGGAGCAACACTCGCCTTCTGAGTTAAGAGCATTGCTGGTGAAAGCACTTGGGGCATGCCCGTATCTGATGAAATTGGGATTAAGGGTCTGGAATTCATGATGGCCATGACTTCTGCCATTAAAGTTGTTAAGACCTCATGCGTGAGTCTTGTGGGAGTTTTCATCAAGAGAGCCTCCAAAATACGTCTGGCAATGCCGATCATTCTTTCCCACACTCCTCCCATATGGGAGGAATGTGGAGCATTAAAGGTCCACGTGCAACCTTGATTCTGCAAGAAGCCTTTCAACTCTGAGTCGCTACTGTCAATTTGGAGTTCCTTGACTGCTCCAACGAAATTTGTCCCCCTGTCAGAACGAAAGTGCTTCACTGGTCCTCTGACAGCCAAGAAGCGACGCAAAGCACATATAAAGCTTGACGCTGATAGAGACTCCACAACCTCTAAGTGAACTGCTCTGGTATTTAAGCAACTGAATATGACAGCCCATCGCTTGTTCTCAGCATTATGCCCTCTTGTCTTACGTGTCACCACAGTGAATGGTCCAAAAACATCAAGACCTGTGTGTGTGAAAGGTGGATCTACAGAAACTCTATCTGAGGGCAAAGCCGACATCTTCTGACTCTCCATCTTACCTCTCAGTTTCTTGCACAGCACACATTTGTGGATGATATTTGAAACAGATCTTTTGCCACTGACTATCCACAATCCAGCACTACGTATAGCACCCTCAGTAAAATGCCGGCCTTGATGAGCCACTTGATCATGATAATGCTGAATTAAAAGACCGGTTACGTGATGATTGGGAGGGATTATCAAGGGATGCTTCTCTAGATCAGAGATGTCAGCACAGTGAATGCGACCCCCAACTCTTAACAGACCCTCATTGTCCACAAAGGGGTCAAGCCTCAGGAGTGTGCTACGCTGCGAGACTTTACCAAACTTAGTCAAACTCTCAAATTCTTCCTGGTACACTTCTCGTTGTACGGTTTTGACTATAGTCGCCTTGGCTTGTGATATCTCCACACCTGAGGTTTTAGTACACAGATGCCATTTTCGACAGAGTGTGTCAGGAGAATGTGAGAATGAATTTGCTATGTGCGTCAGAGTAGTGATAGCTCTCACCAAGGATCTCCAGCTTGAGAAACGTTCAAATCTGCTTGAGCCTAGTAAGTCCTCTTTGACGTTAGTTGCCAGTGTGTTCACTTGGGGGCGAATTTCAACATCCTCTTCTGCTTTTACAAGTCCGTATGACTCTCCTAAACTACATCCTATAGGGTCACATTCCCTAAGGAACTCTGGACCTGAGAACCAGTTGGTAAGGGGTAAGTGGGCTGCTGCCACAAACCTGGTGGCATGATCTGCTGGGTTCTGTTCAGAACAGACGTAATGCCATTGACTAGGTTCCGTGGTTTTTCTTATGCGTGCAACTCTGTTAGCCACGTACATGTAGAATCTGCGTGTTACATTGTGAATGTAGCCGAGCACTATGCGACTGTCAGTGTAGAACTGGATATTGTGGAACTCTATGTCAATTTCTTCCTTTATAAGTTCCATCAGCTCAACAGCAAGTACCGCTGCACATAACTCCAGGCGTGGAACAGTATGTGCTGGAAAAGGGGCCAACTTGGATTTTCCCATTACAAACCCCACGTGAAGCTGTCCGTTTGAGTCTATTACTCGTAGGTACGCTACTGCAGCGATAGCTAAAATAGAAGCATCCGAGAAGATACACAACTCTCGAACCTGAGCTCCACACAGTGAGGTTGGGACATAAGATCGTGGTATTTGCAATCGATCAAGCTCTGCTAAAGATGAAGTCCATACCTTCCACGAATCTCTTTTGTCTGCCGGAAGAACAGTGTCCCAATCCTGTTGTATAGTTGAAAGTTCTCTCACTATAGCTTTGCCTTGCATAGTGACTGGACAGACAAACCCGAGGGGATCATATAAACTATTGACGGTGGAAAGGATCCCTCTTCGAGTAAAGGGTTTGAGATCTTGAGAAGCTTTAAATGTGAAGCAGTCTGCCTTGATGTTCCAACTTATACCAAGGCTGCGTTGGAGAGGTATTGGGTCTTTATCAAAATCCAGGCCTTTGAGATCGTTGGCTCTCTCACTAGATGGAAAAGCTTCCATCACCGGAGCACTGTTAGAAGCCACTTTATGCAGATTCAAGCTTGACTTTGATAGCATTGCTTGCGTACGCTTTAGGAGATCAATGGCTTCTCTTTCAGTAGGGACAGATGTGATGCCATCGTCAACGTAGAAGTTGCGTAACACAAAGTCCTTAGCATCCATACCATAATCTGCTTCGCCATACTCTGCTGCTCGCCTTAAGGCATATATAGCGACTGCTGGCGAAGGACTATTGCCAAAGACGTGCACGGTCATTCTGTAATCAATGATCTCCTTTTCTGCACAGTTGTCTTTGTGCCAAAGAAAGCGAAGATAGTTGCGATGCTGCTCTTTTACCTTGAAACAATAGAACATTTGTTCTATGTCCGCCATCACAGCTACTTTCTCCCTACGGAAGCGCAACAGCACACCCAAAAGGGTATTGTTAAGATCAGGTCCGCTCATCAAAACATCATTAAGGGACACCCCTCCATACTGAGCGCTCGAATCGAAGACCACCCTGATTTTGTCAGGTTTGTGTGGGTGGTAAACTCCAAAAATTGGCAAATACCAACATTCTTCCTCTGATTGTAAGGGTGGAGCAGGTTCTGCTTGCTCATTTTCAATCACCTTCTGCATAAAACCAAAGAAATGCGTTTTCATATTCGGTTTCTTTGAAAGAGTGCACTGCAATGAGTTCAGCCTTTGTATAGCTTGCTCTCTATTGTTCGGGAGTTGCTTTCTTGGAGAGCGGAATGGAAGTGGCGCCACCCAGTGGTTATCATTATCAAGGTACACCTCTTTGTCCATTATGTCGAGAAAGACACTATCCTCTACAGATAAAGCGGATTTATCATCCTCTGAAGATCTGAAGAACATTCTCTTTTAAGCCAGTTGTATAGCTCTCACTGGTTTTTGAACACTTGAGAGAACATGGTGGGTCGGGTAGATATGACAAAAAAGGTGACTCACCCCGCTCTACGACATTGAAACCTTTTGTGCATGGAGAGAAGAATGACGTTCGCCCATTTGGAAGTATGTTGGTCTTATAAGCGTTCACGCTGGACTGACAATGAGTCCCATTCAGGCAAACTTCTCCCACTATCACCCAGCCCAGGTCTAAGCGCTGTGCGTATGGTGTGTTGAGGGGTCCATTTCGTTGTTCACGCACTTTGTGCACACTAAGAATATCTCGACCCAAGAGGAGAAGGATAGGAGCACAAGAGTCTAAAGGAGGAATTTTATCTGACACAGCAGTGAGGTGGGGGAAACACATAGCTATCTCCGGCGTGGGAATCTCGGATCTGTCATCTGGTAAAGTGTTACACTCTATCAAAGGTGGAAGAGCAACTACTGTTTTCCCATCAAGCGATTCGACAGAGAATCCATTTACTTTCCTCCCCGCCGTAGTCACTATACCTGAACACGTCTTCAATGTATAGGGGGAAGAACTGCTAACGATGTTGAACAGATCAAAGAACTGTGACTTCACTAATGATCTATTACTCTGTTCATCCAGTACAGCATAAATGCGTTTGACTCTTTCACGTTGATTAGAGGGATAAACATTTACGAGACAAATCTTTGAACATGACTTGGGCCTACTAGCATCTCCACAAATCTCAGTGCACTTGTTGTTTACCTCAGCAGTGTCTTCATCTGTTTTTTCCATGTTTTGATCTGCAGTTGATACAGACACCTCAATGGACCACGGGGCAGGACCCGGATGCATGGCTGCAATGTGTCGGTCACTGTTGCATTCTCTGCACTTAACAGATGCTCTGCAGTCTCTTGCAACATGCTTAGTGGAAGCACAACATCTAAAACAGATAAACTTTTCCTTCAAATGTGCTTTTCGTTCATCTAGGTGTTTGCTCCTGAATGTGCGACACTTGTAAAGTGGATGAGGTTTATTGTGTATGGTACAAAACTTGTCTGGATCTACATTCTTGTCTAAGTTTCTGTCTTGGTTTGGTTGCGCAGCCATTATTTCAGTTTTCTTGACGAAGACAGAAGTTCTGTTACTCAACTTGGCAGCTCCGTCTGATTTTGTATTGTTTGAGTAGCCAGTTGAAGCAAGAGCAAAACTAGGGTCATTTCTAGTTCTTGCTTGTCTACAAACAAATTCAACAAAGAAGCTGAAAGGAGGAAAGTATACATTATGGTCTTCTTTGTACCTAGAACCTTGCGTAATCCACTTATCTTGAAGACTGAATGGGAGTTTTTCAATGATGGGGTTGACTCCCCGCGCTGTGTCAAGGTAAGCAAGACCAGGTAAACGACCACTTTCTTTTGCTGACTGCAGCTCGAGTAGCAAGTCCCCAAGATCTCTCAGACGATGGTTGTCTTTGATTGTGATGCGAGGAAAAGTGTCAAGTCTCTTTAACATCGCCTGCTCGATGACCTCTGGACACCCATAGCAGTCCTCCAGGCGACGCCATATCATACGAACTCCTAAGGCAGGATCACTGACATGAACTGATTTGATTCGTTTGGCATGACTGGATGAATCAGGACCAAGCCATTTGACAAGAAGATCTATCTCCTCTCTACTAGCTATATTGAGTTCACTGGTTACAGCTCGAAAAGACGTTTTCCACGCCCAGTAATTTTCTGGACAGTCATCAAATTGGAACAAGCCAGAACTCACCATTTCTTTCTTCAGCAAATATGTAGTAAAGTCGTTTGCATGAGGTGATGATGGTGCTGGAGTAAAGCACTCAGCAGGAACTTGAGAGGGCAGGCAGGAGTCACGTTGCTTTCGTACTGGATATTTTTGATGCTTTACTTCATCAGCTCCATCATATGGATCAACTTTTACATTCGAACGAGAACACTGGAAGTTGTGCCGAGTTGTCTGTTCCTGCTTCATAGGAATTGTCTCTGCATTCAATTCCTCCTTCACTGTTGGAGGGAGAGAACTCAGTGAGCCTGCTACATAACTCTGTGTCACATAACTTGAACCCTCACTTTCATGTTGTGAATTAGGAGTCAAATTAGGAGAATTTCTTTGCTGAGAATGTTTCTGCACATACTCTTCTGTGCGTTCAATTCTACTTGAGATGCATGATTCTTTTTCTAGATCGACACTTGCTCCGTCTTCTTCATAAACTGCAGCTTCATAAACTTCTGCCTCTGTAGATGCTGCTACAGCTTCTTTTTGCAGTTGTAACACGTATAAATCAGCTTCAACTTCTGCTTTTCTGCGAGCTGTCTCAGCTAGTGCTTTCTGTTGATGCTCTTCAATTTGAGCTCTTTCTCTCATCATGATGGCTTCCTTTTCGGCATAAGAGGCCTTTACTTTGCATGCGGCTGCTTTAGCTCTTGCTGTGGTCGCAGCTGCACTAGCCGAAGATCTACTCGAACGACGTGATCTGCTTGACCGTGATCTTGTTTCTAAAGGTTGGTCAACTTCCTCTTGTTTCTCGCGAGGCTGTGACTCATCCATCTTGATAATGTAGTATTACATGTAAGCTGGACGGAATCCTGATTGTTTGTCTTCACCCGCTGTGCAGTCGACCTTTTACTATTCTGCCCTGGCAATGGTGTTCTAAACCAAAGACTGACAGATAGCTAACAGGAATAAAGCTTCATCACACGTTCTTCGTTGTGCTTATGTGATGCACTTTACTTTACTGTAAAACTGAAAGAAACACAAAAATACAAATTACAAAATGATTTACAAAATAGCATGGACATTTTCACATTCACAAACATCTGTTTACAGAATTAAACAACAAAATAAACAACCGAATTATGTCTTTGAAGAAAAATGCGACTATGTAACCTTATTAGCATATTAGCTGTCAGATCACGCTATATTTCAGAATCAAACATCAATCTCTAAACGTCTTAATAACGACCAGCTTTTAATTAAATTAACACAACATTATTGCAGTTATTTTCAATATGAAATTTATAACTTACGGTCGTATCTACTCCAAGGATTAGACAGCATCTAAAACGCAGATCACAGAAAACGACTCTTCTTCTACTGTTTTACGAGCTTCCTGTTGCGTTCTACTGAGTATTGTAATAACGATTTTCACCACAAGGTGTCACACATGAACTACTTATACAAACCAAAATGAAACTAAAGAAAAAACTAATACTGCACAGAACACTGATAAAGTTTAAAGATGAAGCCTATGAGTCACTAGTGTCGTACCCAAGTTTATTAGATCCATGTCGCACAGATTGATTTGTAATAATCTAATAAGATTGCTGAAATTGCACAGTCTGTAGAAGGCTTAAGGAGATGACAGTGGTTCCAATGCCTTTACTGAAGTGTAATGAGCAACATAGCTTCTATGACGAGAAGAATCAGATATGCTTGAGCATGCTGTCTTTTTAAAGGTTGCATCTTGTGACATCAGGTCCATTTAGATGTCTTTGGTCCTCGTTCAATTCAGATTTAAGTCGAATTGTTGTTTTTGAATACAAAAAGCAGCACAGTGATACATCCACTATCGTACTGTATAAAAAGTGAATACCTGCATGGATGATGTTACATCCTTAGTAAGAAGCAATGAGGAGGCATTCGAGAATAAAGAGTACTTTAATTAACCAAATTAAGTAGCAAAACAGGGAAGCACATGCAGAAGCAGGTGACTCTTCCACTCTTCTATTCTCAACAAAAACATATACCCCAAACCTGTATGGCTACCTACTGGAAAATATGCACAAAAGAACACAACAGATGAATTCACCTCTTCTGGTAGAGTAAAGAAGCTTCTTTATGCGCTGGTGGAGGGCTTATTATTGGATTTTTTTGCCCAGAGGGTAATAAGGCAGAGAAGGTAACAGCCCACAGGAATAAAAATAAAACCAACAGACCCACCTTGCCTTATCTGCAGATGTATACTATATTTCACAATTTCATATTCCCCTCCAGATTACCTTTAGATTTCCTACATATCTCAACACTGAAAAAAAAAAACAAGACATGCTTGAGTGGATTTAGAAGTAGAGGGATGAATTTTTTTCTAGCTTGTCAGAAGTCAAGCTGCGAAGGCCATCCTCAAGAGCTGCCACATTTCCCTCTGGGCACAATTAAGTCAGTCTTGCAGGTAAAGGCATTCAAGTGGCCTGTACTGTAGGAGGATGAGAATTTTTTTTTTTTTTTTTTTTTTTTACCAGACTATGAATTTTTAACTGTATAAATACCCATTACAGTATACCTACCTGAGGTTTTAACTAGACTTGTAGTGAATAAATCTTCATGTAATGGAATTGTGAACAGTATCTTTGCTTAGAAATTATGTTCTGTTCAATAATATTGGACCTCAAACTGGGGCCAGCCCAGGAGCCCCTTCAAGGGTGTGTTTAGGGAGTCCTTAAATAATTTGAAGTAAAAATCTACTAAATTAATTTTTTGGGCTGTCAGAATGTGTTAACTTTTACGACATTTGCCAAATATTCAAATTATTATTTTATATTAATTTTACACATTATATAAACTGGCTGCTTATTTTATTAAATTGGCAGCCATTGTTTTTAATCAACCTATACTAGCATTTAGTTTTATGGAGGGAAAAAAATGAAAATTGTCAGCACCTCATTTCACATGGAAACTGTGACTTAATGCAGACTGCATGCTTTATAGCTTTGCTGACAGGGAAGTATCCCATTAAAAGTAAAAAGACACTATAAGGGCACTAAAAAGAGCCCTATAGGCATACTGAGATGCTCACATGCTTAATTCATGTCTTCCTGTGTTTTTTTTCTGGAGAACAATGGGTTACACAGAGAGAAGGGAAACAAGGCTTTGCAATGCAGGTAGCCAAGAAACAAGGTGATTTTAGATGATGTTCAGTGCTGAAAACAATATTGAAAACCAGAACTAGGTGAAACCAGTTTTGATATGTCAGAATGCATGACGTTCTGAGGTTTACAACTTGTAAAAATGCAGTGTGTTTTATTATATATTACATATGTGACCCTGGACCACTGGCATATATTTGTAGCAATAGCCAAAAAAAAAACAACAAAAAAAAAAAAACATTGTATGGGTCAAAATTATTGATTTTTGGAAAATCATTAGGATATAAAGTAAGTAAAGATCATGTTCCATGAAGATATTTTGTAAATTTCTACCATAGATATATCAAAACTTAATTTTTGATTAGCAATATGGCAACTTCATTTAGACAACTGTAAAGGCGATTTTCTCAGTATTTAGAATTATATATATATATATATATATATATATATATATATATATATATATATATATAGATATTTATTTATTTATTTATTTTTTATTTTTTTGCACCTTCAGATTCCAGATTTTCAAATAGTTGTATCTCTGCCAAATATTGTTCTATCCTAACAAACCATACATATGTGGAAAGCTTTTTTATATTTAGCTTTCAGATTATGTAGAAATACAAATTTAGAAAAATGGTTTTGTGGTTCAGGATCAGTGTTATATCATGACGCCTTTCATGATGAAACAATAAAACATTAAAAAAAAAAAAAAAAGAATCTCCTGTGTTTGCATGGTTGTAAATGGAAATGACATGGCATATACTTTTATATTGGAGGGTAATCTGTTCTTTGTGCTGATGTATGAATGGATGGTGCTGTACACTTCAGATTTCATTCTCCTTATATAAGACTGTGTAGTGCCAAACCTTGACAAGCCTTAATAGTATGACACTGTTATACAACTGAAGAACACAAGCAGCAACACACTCATTGGTTTCACAAACTGACTAGAACTAAGATCGTTTACAAGATGATTGATGAAGCATGAACAATCATGAGTGCTGACTCGAAATTGGTTTAAAATGTCTGATGTCCTCTATCCAGAAGTCAAGAATTGTTAGCAGACTAATGTAAAAATAGGGATTTAAATTAATCCTCAAATGTATCCTCAGAAAATTAACAGTATGTCTTGCAGTGGCTGCTACTGAGGCTTGTTTAGCAAAACATAAATGTTCAATAATTAATGGTTCTCTAAGTGACACCAACCATATGTTGATAATCATGAAGCTCTGTGTTGTGTTGTGACATGCTGCTGTTGTGCCAGTTTTCATCCATCTATATGTTTACATGTAGGTGACAGAAAATGTGCTTTAATTAACACTGTTAAAGTGAGTATATGCTAAACTGTGACAGTGAAACCAATTAAAAAATTAACTAAAGAATTTTTTTCAAATAAATGCTGTTCTTTTAATCTTTCTATTTATCAAGAATCCTGAAAAAAAGTATTACAGTTTCAACAAAAATATTAAACAGCACAAATGTTTATAACAATAAGAACTGATTCCTGAGCAGCATATCAACATATTAGAATGATTTGTGAAGGATCATGTGACACTGAAGACTGAAGCAATGGCTGCTGGAAATTATATAATATATATAATATGTTTAAGTTGTAATAATCACAATTTTACTGTTTTACTGTATTTTTATTTAAAACTTTTCAGGTTTAGTCTAAGTAGTTCAGATCCTGTTTACATTAATGCACACACACTTGAGATCACCGGCGGCGCCAGGGGGGGTCTTGGGGGGTCTCAAGACCCTGCCAAAAAATGCCTTGACCCCCCATTTGACCCCCCAGCCTCTTCCTGATTAAAAAATATATATATTCGGGATAAAGATCCAAAAATGTTTCTCTTCAAACTACGCAGAACAATAATAAATAATAATTATTTCGACATTTATTCATACACTGAACCGAGAACCGTTTCTGTCAGACGCGTCCGATTCGAGAACCGATGAGCTGATGATAACTGCGCATGCGTGATTCAGCGCGAAGCAGACTGACACAGAGCGCATCTGAACCGAACTGATTCTTTTGGTGATTGATTCTGAACTGATTCTGTGCTAATGTTATAAAGCGCGGGTAAACCAAAGGTTTGAATGAAGGGCAATCATCGCCAATGACGGCATTACATCGAGCGCAAAAGAACCGGTGAACCATTTTTTTTTTTCAGCTGGTTTATTTGATCGAATTGTCCGAAAGAACCGGTTCACTTGAGCACCTGCTCCTTTGCCCCTTAAGTGCCCTTTTGTCAAAGCAAAATTTCCTCAATTTTTTTTTGTAATAACATAAACTTTTGTGAATGCCTGCCCACGCCCAATCATAATATTAGTACAATTTATTAATAATAATTTAGCCGTAAATAAAATGACCAACATGATGACTGTTCACCTAACTACGACCTCATCCAACCGGGAAGATTCCTCATGCTGCACGCGCATTTTTTAATTGCTAGAGGATATTTTCAACATCGTGGCAGCTGGTAAGTGGTGTTTCATTCTCAGCGAAGTGATTTTGGTGTTTATTTACTTATTATTATTTTACAAGAACGATGTGATGTGAGAACATGCAGATACGTTGTTTATATTGCTGTGTGTAGCCTGTAGTGTAGAAGTAACACTAGCGTGCTGTTTGAGGGAGAAAAGTTTCACAGGCATCGAGGGGTCTGGTCTTTTTTATGTTATTTGAATAAACTTTTATTATATTAAAGTACTTATTTATTTTTAACACGTAAAAATAATTATCACAACACTGGTAAGGCTTATTCAGATTTTCTCATTCTCTGAATTATCATTATAAAATAAAAACAATTCAGAAATGAATTAAAATATAATTATATTTTAAATGTGATGCAAATATTTTTTCTACAATAGCAACAGTGTTTACAACAGCAAGACCACTTTAGCCTGTAAACTCAATAATATCTATCTGGAAATAAATGTAAAAATATCAATGTCAATAAAAATGCATAATATACCTGACATGAAAGTGCAGTGTGAAGGATATGAATAACAAATGTAGCCTGTCATTTGTTTACATTGCAAAGGTGTTTGTGTTGTTTAGTAGCAGAAATATGCAGTTATTAGCCATGTCCACTGTATTTATTGTTGGTTTTCATGAGACCCCCCTTGAAAAGACCAGGACCCCCCATTGCCCCCCCAATCAAAATTGTCTGGAGCCGCCACTGCTTGAGATCAATACATTTTTCATCTTATTAGGTTGAATACTGGTGCAAATGACTTGGCTACAGTTGCCATGGAGGGGCAGTGACCCTAGGAATATAGTTCTAAGCATGAACACTTATACACTGGCTTTAGACTTCCACCTATCTCAGATTCACATTACTCAGATTCATCTTCACTTTAGCAAAAGCTAATTTTGTGACATCACTAAATAAATTTGGCCAATCAACAAATAAGCTACTCTTCTAAAACATGCCTTGTTGAAACCGTTCAGCACATACGTTAGTATTTTTTAACTGCATAATATACTATATGAAAACGTACTTGTCTGAAAACATGTAGTTTACTAGGAAACTCAAACAGATTTGTCGGGGATAAAACCTCATACAACCAGGCAGAAACAGACTGACATTGGAGATCAGAGTGGCTAAAAAAAAAAACTACTCTGAAAAGCTGGAAAAAAAAAACAGAAGAAGAAAAAAAAAACATTTTCATCCAGCGACCCAGTAACAGGTCATAGGGTGATGCAGTCAACATGGGACTGCAACACATCGACAGCTCTGGGAATTATGCAAGGATCTTATTTGTGGACTTTACTTTAGCCTTCAATACCATCATGACTTGCCTTCTCTTTAGTGTTGCTTTCGTCAACGGAAATTATGACTCTGTCAGGGTTTGGCAAGGGAGGAACTCAAGTGCAGACAGGATTCTCAACACAAAGGGTTTATTACAAAAAGGGGAAAAACAAAACCCACGAGGGGGAAAACAATAGCTAGGGTAAAGACTAAATAACCAAACAAGACTGGGCAGACAAGATCAAGACACAAAACACTAACTATAAACAAACACTCACGGTATACAAAGACTTCTTCAGGGATGACAATACGTGGAACAGTTTGAGGAAACAATCACATCAGAGGTACAATGAACCGACGAAAGACAACGCACACTAGGAGATCTAAATAGGGGAACTAATCAAGACACGACAGGTGGCACAGATAGGACAATCACGACAAGACTAGGATAACAAGGGGGGCGGGGCAAGGGAACGAGACAACACAAGCACATGGCCCAAAGACAAGGCCATGTGCTTGTACACAAAACACGGGTCTGTCATGATCCTGCCTCAAGACTAGGGAAAATCAAGGACACGAGGGCAGAATCATGACAGAACCCCTCCCTTAAGGAGCGGCTTCCAGACGCTCCTCAAGGGAACATCAAACACGGGACATGACTGACATGACAGACTGGGACACCGACACAAACCAACAAGACATGACAAATAATAACAACGGCAAACATGAGTACACAATGGCAGGGTTGGGGTGACAAATCAAAAAAAACAAACAGGGAAGGGGAGGAGGCGGGACCACAAAGTTCATGGGGGACAGACCAGGGCGGGTGGGTGGGGTAGGAATCTTAGGAGGACAGGATGAAGGCTGACGACGGGGGGTACGGGCAGGTCTGGGTGGTGAGGGGCGGGGAGGGGTCTCGGGATAACTGACAGGGGACATGACAGGAGCAGACAAGGGACGCGGGGCAACACTTACGGGACGCGGGGCAAGACTTACGGGACGCGGGGAGACGACAGCTGGACACGGGGGGACAACATCTACTGGACACGGGGCAACATCTACTGGACACGGGGGGACAACATCTACTGGACACGGGGGGACAACATCTACTGGACACGGGGAGACAACATCTACTGGACACGGGGAGACAACATCTACTGGGCTCGGGGAGACAACATCTACTGGGCTCGGGGAGACAACATCTACTGGGCTCGGGGAGACAACATCTACTGGGCTCGGGGAGACAACATCTACTGGGCTCGGGGAGACAAAATCTACGGGACACGGGGGGATAACAGGACACGGGGAGACAACGGCTGGACACTCGGGACTTCTGGGGACAGGGTCAGGGGACAAGACAGGACTGACGGGGACTTCTAAAATTTGAACAAGACGGGACAAATAATCAGAAAAGGCTTTAGCAGCTAGGATAATTGGCATCTCCTTACGAGATGAGACAGACTGTACTAGAGTTTTTGCTGCAGAGTCGGCCGCGGCTCTCTCCTCCGCTCTCACGACTGCAGACTTGCATACAGCTCTCTTCTTTGCCGGCTCGGGCACGCCAGCGCTCACCGCTGCTGGCTCGGGCACGCTCACCGCTGCTGGCTCGGGCACGCTCACCGCTGCTGGCTCGGGCACGCCAGCGCTCTCCGCTGCTGGCTCGGGCACGCTCACCGCTGCTGGCACGGGCACGCCAGCGCTCAGCGCTGATGGCACGGGCACGCCAGTGCTCACCGCTGCTGGCACGGGAGGAGACAGGGTCACAGGACCGGCAGGCCCCTTTTTCTTCCTCTTCCTCCTTGGGCGCGGTGCAGGGGCCACAGCTGGGTCAGAGGCGGGTTGGGGGAGTTTGGTCTCGGGCAGGGCAGACTCGGACGCCGAAGACTCTGAGGCTGACTCCCACGACAATCGTCTCCCTCGCTTCATGGGGAGACTGCTGGCTGTGGAAGGCGCCTCAGGACTCTGGGGGGAATCTGCCTGTTCCCCCAGTGTTGTGACGGCCAGGAGACGACCCTCTGGGATCGTTGGCAGCTGGGTAGGTGGGGGGGACCTCTGTGGCTCCTCCTGGGAGAGGCTCTCCCACAGCCGGGCATAATTCTGGAGGATCCACTCCCCCTCGGGCGAGTATGGGAGGGTGACCCCCTTCCTGTCGGTGGGGGATGACATCCAGCACTGCCTCCGGAACTCCAACAGGTGTTGGAGCTCGGAGGACCTCCTGCCTGCTGAGTTCCTTTTTGGTCGGTTCATTCTGTCAGGGTTTGGCAAGGGAGGAACTCAAGTGCAGACAGGATTCTCAACACAAAGGGTTTATTACAAAAAGGGGAAAAACAAAACCCACGAGGGGGAAAACAATAGCTAGGGTAAAGACTAAATAACCAAACAAGACTGGGCAGACAAGATCAAGACACAAAACACTAACTATAAACAAACACTCACGGTATACAAAGACTTCTTCAGGGATGACAATACGTGGAACAGTTTGAGGAAACAATCACATCAGAGGTACAATGAACCGACGAAAGACAACGCACACTAGGAGATCTAAATAGGGGAACTAATCAAGACACGACAGGTGGCACAGATAGGACAATCACGACAAGACTAGGATAACAAAGGGGGCGGGGCAAGGGAACGAGACAACACAAGCACATGGCCCAAAGACAAGGCCATGTGCTTGTACACAAAACACGGGTCTGTCATGATCCTGCCTCAAGACTAGGGAAAATCAAGGACACGAGGGCAGAATCATGACAGACTAAATATCGTCGTCAATGAACATTTATCACCTGACGAAAAGGAGACAAGACGCAATGTAAATGCTTGTCATGTGACGATGACTATAATTATATGTATAATGCAATATTGTTGATTAATAAAAACGAGACTAAATATGGTGTATAAAATAAAAACTATGCTAAAATATCAAATTTTCATTGACCAAAGGAGACAAAATCTAAATGTTCTAATGTTATTTTGTCTCGTTTAGTTGCGTTATTATTTTATTATTTTGCAGTAATTGTGTTTCCTGTGGCTCACTTCAGGGGCTGCATCAGGTCGCACTGTGCAGACACTACCAACGTCACTTCCCCAAGCCCCACTCGCGGCATTATTTAGAAGACAAAAATAGTCATGGTTTATTCTGACTAAAGTAAGACTAAAATGCTCAGACTTTTAGTTGACTGAACCTTGACTAGACTAAAAAGAGTATGAACGTAACTAAAACTAATAAAAACTAAAACGACAGCTTCATACAAAGACTAGTCTAAACTTTAAATTAAAACATGGGCACCAAAAACAACACTACAGTGCTTCTCTCAGCCAAGCTGTCCCAGCTTTCTTTTCCCACCCCGATCTGTCAGTGGATCACCAGCTTCCTGACAGACAGGCAGCAGTTAGTGGAGCTGGGTAAACTCACATCCAGGACACATCCTCACTATCAGCACTGGTGCCCCCAGAATTGCATTTTCTCCCCACTGCTTTTCTCACCGTACACTAATGACTGCACCTCCAAAGACCCATCTGTCAAGCTCCTGAAGTTTGTGGACCACGCTACAGTCATCAGCCTCATCAAGGACGGAGACAAGTCTGCTAACAGACAGGAGGTTAAAGAGCAGTCTGTCTGGAGCAATTATAACAACATGGAGCTCAACACACTCAAAACAGTGCAGATGATAGCGGACTTCAGGAGAAACCACCCTGCACTCCCTCCACTCACCATCATGAACAGCACTGTGGCAGCAGTAAAGTCATTCAGGTTCCTGGGCTCCACCATCTCTCAGGACCTGAATGGGACAATCACATTGACTCTATTGTGAAAAAGGCCCAGATGATGAAGTTCAACCTGCCACAGGAGCTGCTGATACAGTTCTACTCGGCCATCATTGAGTTCTGTATTTGTCTAGAAATGTTTGGTTTGGCTCAGCTATGGTATACCAAATCAGACATCAGGAGACTACAACGGACAGTCAGGACTGCTGAGAGGATTGCTGGTGCTCCTCTGCCCACCTTTTAAGAACTTTACACATCCAGAGTGAGAAAAGGTGCTGGTAAAATCCCTTTTGAGCCCACACATCCAGCACACCCCCCCCCCCCACCCCCCTTTGAACTGTTGCCCTCTGGCTGACGCTACAAAGAACTGTGCACCAAAATGGCCAGACACAAGAACAAATTTTCTCCCAGGCCATATCCCACCTGACACCTGCCACATAACACCTCATGACTGCACATCTGTAAATAGCATATATGCACATTTACATTTCTGTCTACTGAAATGTTCTTTTTCTCTATATTGTATTACTAGATTCTTATTTATAACGTATGTATTGTCTATTCTCTTTCTTGTTCATGCTTCTATTATTAGTGTAACTTAAATTATATTTATGTCTGCACTATGTTTGTACTTTCTGTACTGGAAGCTCCTGATACCAAGATGAATTCCTTGTGTGTGTAAACACACTTGGCAATAAAGTTCTTTCGGATACTGATTGTGTTCACAAATCATGTTTGAAATCAATAAAAATTTTGCAATGCCATTTGGTGATATTAGTGGTGCAGAAATGACACACACCGCCTTGAAAAAAAAAAAAGACAACATCTATCAGATTGTACTATAAATAATCAGGCAATGATAGACATCAGGTAAATGTACACTAACATTAACATTTATTGGCATTATCAACAGCAATATGTTGACTTGAGAAACATTACCAAATGTTTTAAAAATGCATTGAATGTTTGATGTACTAATTAGATTTAAAATACAACATTGGCTGCCTGCCCCTGAAAAGCTGGCAAGCAGACTTTGATTTCAGTCCAGTCAGTATTTAGAGAAGCTTTGTGGCTTCTTGTAAAGATGGTGTTTTTGGCAAGATATATTACACAGTGTTGAAACACACTGACAGATTATGGTATTCTGAGAAACAGCTTTCCCCAGAAAGAATAAAAATATAATTAAATATCTAAACGCAGATCTCATCCTGATATTATTTTCACACTATTATATGAAGCGAAGAGAATTGTGTGGGTGGCAGTCTCAGCTCTTCAGGAAGGCTGTGTGCTAAGAATAGCTGTGTTACACAACGAGTGCATGTTTTTTTTTTTTTTTTTTTTTTTAAGGATTTCTCTTGTGGTGTTTGGAGATAAATATCAAATAAATTGAGCATACAGTATAAGTGGCCATATTGTCTATATAAGAGACCACAGTGTAGAAATTATAAATTGTAAAAATATATAAGAATTCACCACACTATAAATAGTTGTGTTTCTCATGAGACCAGGTTGCTATTGCGCATCTCTAGTCCAAAGCAATTTCCTAGCTCTGCTAGAGCATTCAGATAACAATATCATGATGCAACATAATTGTAACATACAAAGCCTTGATGACATTTCCTGCCTCCCACAACAAGTACACATATCATGTTAACTAAGTACTGTCCAATTATTTTGACAAATGCCTCACTAGGCTGCTTCTCAACCATTTGTCTTGACACACAAGCAGCATCACCTAGACAGTCTGATGGGAATACAGCCTAGTTTCCAACTCCTTTTTCACTTTTCAATCAGAAAAACTATAATATAAAGCATAGCATTTTTTTTTGTTAACTGTATATAATTTTAATTAATAAAAATGTTTAAATATTTTGATTTGACAAAGTTAATAAATATTAAATACAAAAAAAAAAAAAATACTAAATAAATAAAATGATGAAACCACATAAAAATAAAGTGAAAACTGAAAATATTAAAATAAATGCTCAACATATTAATAAATAATGTAATTGTAATGACATTGGTCTTGGTTTTACTTTTTATCTGATGTAAAAGAAAAATCATATCACTCACCACTAATTTGTGTAACACTTAAAACCATACAAAGAGAAAAAGTTGAAACTATTTATAAATGTCTTTGATTCTAGTGTGTATCATTGATGCTGTAGATTTGAATGTATGGAAGTGAACATATGAGAAATGTACTTCTCTTGACTTTTGAGACAGGAATGAAGTCTTTTGAGCTCTCCTTACACTCCGAGAACCATCTCTATGTAACGTCAGGATGGCTTAGTATAAAACTGTAGGCACTCCACATTTGACATCAGGGGTTTTGGAAGGGTGAAATTCACCTGGATGGGTTCAGGGAATGATCTTAAAAAGTAACTACAGTATATGCAGTCCATCTTGAGGGATCTGTTTATAGGAAGTAGATTCAAAAGTCCTCAGGTCAACACTGTTGGCAAGGTAAGACATTTCCCTGGAGATCAGTGTCGAAGTTGTCAAGAAAACAGACTCACAACTTGGAGACAAAGACTGAGGGTTATATTGGAGTTGTGTCAGTGTGTCAAATCAGTCCGATACTTTTAATTAGTTGTTTTTGTTTTCTAGATTATCAGAGAGCAAGGACTATGTGATAACTTATAACACTACAAAAACAATGTGCATTTTAATACAGGTGAAAACTACAAGAATGACAAGAGGAGTAAATTAGCACAATGAAATTTTTATTTTATAACATCAGTGTATTACACTGTATGTAACAAATTATCAATATTCATGCCAGTGTGGTAAAAATAAACACTTTCCCCCACCTCCCTCAGAAAGATTATCATAATATTTTTACACTGATAAAAAGGCAGTCTCATTTACAGTGAAAAAAGGAGCTTAATAAACTCAGTGGTCACTGGTTCCAAAGGGGTAAGAGAAGCCTGGGCAGCACTTCAGCAATGAGAACAGACATCTGAAAACATGCAGGTGTGAAAGAAAAAGAAAACTGACCCTCCCTCCAGTCCCTCTGAACCGCAGATCAGCTTGAAATCTATTTCTGTCCAGTTAGACGTTACCTATAACCTCAGCAGCCTTTTTTTAAAAACCAGGTTCTCGTGACAGTTTTGAGGGAAATGTATAATCTTAGACTTTACAGTGCCTAAAATAATATTCACTCTTTTTATACTTTGTTGTTGTACAGCACTAAATCTCATCGACTTAATTTGGCCTTTTTACACTGATCAAGTTTTTATCCTTATGACTCACCAAAATGATCATTGGTACGGCCAATTGGTTTGCTGTCATAAATACTTACTGTTGAATAAACAGTTAAATGGACTTGTTTGTTGTTTCTGGTGATTATAAATACCTCTATCTGCGAGGTCCAAGTTTTGGTGAGTCAGAACTGCGGCAGAACATAAGCCATGAGGAAAAACTAACACTCCAAGCAACTCTGAAAAGAGTAACAGAAACGCACAAGCCAGGAGAAATGGATGTGAGAAGATACACTGAATATCTCTTTGGAGTTAAATCCATGATTAAGAAATGAAAAAAGCTTTAGAAAATAGCATATGACTGATAATCCAAACTGGCAATAAACTGATAATCCAAAATATATCCTCCTAGATTGAGGTTTAATGTTGTAAAACAACACACACACACACACACACACACAAAAAATCTAACAGCATGGATCCTTTTTTTAAAGGCACGGTAGCTAATATTTGCTGACAGACTATCTATATTTGTGTTATTAAATAAAATATCATCGATCAAAAATTGTGTTAAATTAATTTTATTCATTATGGGTTCCATTTGATTTTAACGTCCCACATTTTGGTTCTACCCCCCCCCCCCCCTCCATTTTATAGAGACTGGAACTATAATAAATGGTGATTTAATGTGAGTTACATTTGCTGATTGTGGTGTAATGGCCAGCGTATATTGATAAAAAGAGGAAATGTTCTGTATTGGCGTGTAACGTCGTCATTAACAATGTAACAATTTTGTAATGTGTTTTTAATGTTTTAGTGCCCAGGCCTCTACCCTTTTGTGGGTGTGTGCAAGAAAAGTTGCAGCAAAACACTGCTTTGGCAGGCAAATATCATTCTCATTGGCATTAAGTTTTATACAGTTCAAAAATGCAGCATGCAGTCAGATGCAAAGTCCAGCGCCTCACTGGGCCCATGGTGCTCACCGTCGGCTCCAGCGTTTGTGAGAATGAGGCACGTCATTTCAAACCCTCCCCACTCTGAAAAGTTTCAATACCCAGTGGAGCTGAATACCCTCCTAGTTTCTGAAAACTGTGTGTAATCCTTGAAACAGGCACCCTGGGGTCCACGCAGTGCGTCAGGTCCATTTCATTACAGAGACTCATGTCATCTGCCACACTATTACAGCGTTTAGCATCTATTATATCCATCTCTTTAATTTCATGGGAGACTCAAAGAATAATCCTTTCACTGTCTGTGCTCCTCTTTACTGGGATGAATGACAGGAAAAATAAATCAAACCGAATGAAGGAGCACAGGACACTGAAACCAGTGAATGAAAACAAATCGAGATACATAATCGAGAGTGTTTTATTTTTTATGATGCTCCAAGTGTGTTATAAAAGGATATTATTATTGATTATTTTCATGATTCAAAAATTTTATATCAGCTTGAAAGGGATAGTTCAGCCAAAGATAAAAATTCTGTCATCATTTATTTACTACCTATATGACTTGTGACACAAAAGGTGATATGTTAAAGAACATACTGGCCGTTCTTTGCCATATAATTGCAGTTCATGTAAATCTTAACTGTCAAGTAACAAAATAAGAGAAAACAGGAAACAAAGTATCATAAAATTGGCCAGAACAACATCAACCTTCCTCATTTTGTGTTACATTGAAGAAAGATTCAGGTTTGGAATGACATGAGTAAGTGATGACAGAATTTTCTTTTTTTTAGTGAACTATTTCGTTTACAAAACAACTCTCAATTTGAAATAATGGGGTTTGGAAATATTATGCCCTTATTTCTGTAAATACAGTAAACTTTATTATATTTATTTTGCTCAAGTAGCAAAACAGAAAACCCAGTAAGGTTTTTATCAACATCCACTGGTAACAGCTAATAATGGGACACAGATATAATGCGATTAGCACAAAGTAACTAATGTCTTTGGCCCCATGAACATCATAAACTCCAAAACCATGATTAAACCTAACAATTAGCAGTGAGCTAATATTATTATCCAAGCATTTACAGTGATTAGCATGTGTTTATCAAAGAGGGAACCAAATTAGGGAATAAGTGGAGGGATATATGATAAAAGGCTATTGCATTGAAGTACTGTTGCTTGTTTATGGATTGCTTTATGATAGAACATTGTTATGTTAAAGTATCTATATTCAATAACAGGAAAACTAATACAACCACACTCCTGTTGTTGTTGTTGTATTAATCATAATAGTCTCTCTTCTGAACCCTATTCACAATTCAATATGTGTTTGGTATGAACATAACCAGAATGGATTAATAGCATACAATAGAGCTGATGGGAAATAAGAGGTGAAGGGGCATTAGTCATTATGCTATAAACCATCTAAAGCACCCATGGGTATGCTGATAAGCAGTGAGTCACTGCCTGTAGATATAATAATATAATATTTAGAAAGTTCCCCACAGCACTTTCAAATGACCAACTGAAAGGTTCATTCAAAACCAATACCTTAGTAGGCAGTTTAACGTGACTTTAGTTTGGGTGCTGGATTAAATGTAAAGGTTTTTGAAATATGCGTCTGGAAAATGAATTAAATGTGGGTAGTATACGTTGAGAATTTCTATTGGGAAACAATAATAGGAATACATTTCATATTTAACACACAATGTTGATGTCATGCAAAGAATTCAGTGCATGCCTGTATAATTTCCAAATGACCTGAATGTGTTCATGCTTTCCCAAAATGCAGGCCTCTCTTTGTGACTTGCACTTTGTATGTTTGCATAATTGATAAGGGAAAAACAATTAGTCCTACCATGCCAGAGCTAAATCCATCCAGCATGCAGATACAGTATATCTCTCTAAAATATGTAAAACTGACCCTCAAAAATTGGCCCATTTCTCTCTTATCTATCATAACGTTCCACAAAATAAATACAGAAAAGGCAATAATGATAATGGAATTTGAAACAGTGTTGGTAATAAAATGGGTTTTGAAGATCAAAAATGAGTTTAGTTATTGGATTATTTCCTAAATCACATCGAAGAAATCATCTAGCGAACAATCTTGCAAACTTCCAATCATTATGCTCATAAAAGGGAACTGCATACAGGAGGGGGACATACTGTTTATGCTAACTGTGTTAAAGGGATAGTTCACCTAAAAATGAAAAATCTATCATCATTTAGTCAGCCTCATGTGGTTCAAACCTGTATGACTTTCTGTATGTTGAATATAAAATCTTTAAAAAGTCTTGGTGTTTTTTTTTTTTCCCATACAATGAAATATATAAGCTCTAATGCTACTCTATGTGGGATCCCACTGTCATTCACTGTATGGACAAAGATAGGTTATAAATGTATCAGTATTTATCTTCTTTTGTGCTCTACAGAGCAAAGTAAGAATGTATTTGTAACGACATTAGTAAAATGATGACAGAATTTTCATTTTTTTGAGTAACTATCCAATTCAAATGACTATAGCTATTAAAAGACATTTCACTATGAAGAATGACTGATTGCATTATTAAACCAAGCCTCATTCTGCCTTACAGCAACCCAAGATCCCATGTCTGGGGCATCAAGCTGTCACTCAAAGAGAAAATCCCCTGAAATATCACCTGTTTAGAAGATCCCATGTGCAAGGTCAGAATAAAATCATCTCTGCATGCAGCCGATTCTGTATGCGTACAAGCACCTACTATCCATAGAGAAGATATCATTGGCAGGCCAGATTCCAGCTGGACATGCAAGTATATATTTACAACAGCAAGGATCCTCCCTCTAATCATCAGTATTCACCTTTCCTTCCTGAGTTTAAGGAAGGGAAGAGATAAAAATAGCATATCAATATCTAAATATAGTTATCCTAATTCAAAGGGGTCCGTTGTCCCCCTCCATTTCTGGAGTGACAGGCTGAGAAACGGCAAAGATGTCCTGGCACTGAAGTGTGTTTTTTGGCGAGGAGGCCTGAGGAGGTGGGGAAGGTTTCCTCTTCTCGGAGAGAAGTCTCAGAATCTCCCCCACCTGGTCCTCTAGAGCTGCTAGCCGACTATTTAATGTCTGAATGTCACCTTTTAGTTCCAGCTTGGCTTCGTGCAGATTGTTTTGAAGCACAGACTGAAAGTGAATCCCCCGAAGGTCCACTCCAGGGCTGGGCTGTTCGTACGGGCTCCTTTCCATCGAGCATCTGTCGTATGGGCTCCGTGAATCACCAACCCAGTCAATACGCAAGTCACTTTTTGTGATTCCGCTGTCGCAAGAGTCAGTCTTGTGTAGGGCATTATTTTCATCAGTTTCATCACTATTGTTACTGCTTCCAATGGGACCCCTTTCATTAGACCACCCACCCTCTACTTCCTGGCTCTTCCCATCCTGGGAGATCACATTTAGTGCCTGGGATACATCCCCCCATTCTTCTTCCTTCTGCTGTGGCTGCTTCTCTAGTTCCAGCTGAAGCATAGGAGATGATCCTGATACAATGTTATGAAAACGCATCCAGCCTCTTCCTGCTCCTCCTCTTGGTTTAACCGGACTTGTTACCTTTAGACAATTTGAGCCCTCTATGCCAAAACTGGGTTTGAGCTCCATAGCCTCATGGCTTTCACTCCTGTTCAGATCCTCAGTCTGAACATAGGCTAGGGGGCTCTGGATCGGGGTTATCTGTGAGACGGTCACAACGCTGGAACCACTGTTCCCGTTTCCCGAACCAGGGGCCCCATTTTGCATGGGGGCCACGTGCTGGTTTTGAAGAGGATGGTGGCCCTTGAACTGGGGCTGATATTGCTGCTGATGAATCTGGTGGGACAGTGGATGGAGGTGGTGTTCCACCTGAAACTGGTTCCTGTCCAGGTCATGCTGGGATGAACGCATCTCCTTCTGTTGCTTGAACTTTTGGAAGAGCTTGCGGACAGGATGGTCTACGGGGATCGACAACGTCACCTCGTTTTTGTGGTGTCTCCTCTCCTCTTCTTCCTTCTTCACATCGACAATCTTGCGGAAGACAATCTGTGGAGACATAACAATAGTAAGAAATCGGTTTGTTTGGAATCTTCTCTGAATTAATGAAATATAAATTCAAGCTCTAAAGAAACACTAGATGCTAAGAAGGCATGAAGAAATGTTATGCGGCTTAAATAATCCACTGGCTAATTACATCAGAGCAAGAACATATTTATCATGATTAGGGTTGCATAGATTTACTATTCCTCAACTATTCTTCACTCGTGACCTTTACATCCAAAGCAGAGGGGAATAGGTCACCATAACTCCTGATAATAATTCAAACCCCTTAGATATGGAAAGTAGTTTCCACTTCAAAGTACAATAATAAAAATGTTAAGTGTGAAAGTGTGAAATTAAGTTTAAATACAGAAATAAAGTAACATTTTGAATTGTGTAAGAATTATACCTTTAGGTGTACAAAAGCTTGTTACTGGGGCAGTACCCTTGAAGTAACATCTTTGTAACTTATTTACCCCTAAAAGTTCAAAGTTGTACCTTAAGGGTCCATATTACTACTATAAGGTTATAATGGACACCTTTTATAGGTATGTAAGGCAAAAATGTCCCCTTAAAAGTACTGCTCCAGTAACAAGATGTTGCATCGTTAAATTTACAATTTTGCACATTTGTTTTCTGACAGTGTGTTTGTGAGATCAGTCACACTGTGAGATATAAAGCCATAACTGTGAGAAGCAGTGTCGAAATTGTGATCTATAAAGTAGCATATATAAGAAAGAGATTTCCTCTGAAACCTTCCACATCATCCAGCTCCATCTGTCTAGACTGACTATGGGTAATTTCATGTAGGGATGAACAAAATTAGATTTTTGTCGATATCCGATATGCAGATATTTTTCAACAAATTTTGCCCGATACTGATATATTTCAGGGCTGTAACGATATGCGATATGAAATCGAAATCGCCATACGCAGGTCCACGAACCTAAATCGCGATGTGAGAAGGCAGAATCGCGACACACCCCTCCTAGAGTTATGCAATGCTACCACATTTTTTTATTACTATAAGTATTATTTGAAGTTAACATTATGAATTACGTTTGAAGGAGTCGATTAATGTGGATACGCGTTATGAGTCATTTTCTCCTGATAACCCCGAAAAGAACTGAAATTACACTTTCAGTTTTAATCGTACAGATAAGAGCAATACATCAATCGAATCTGTAAAGGGATTATTTTTTTGGGATACAGACATAATAACAACAAAACTTTGTGCACTTAAAAAATAAAGATAACAAACAAGGTGTGATATCTGCAGCCTTTGTCTGCGCTGATCTTCTTTGACATTAAAATGAAGTGTAACTCCGTGAATACTCAACGAAGAGACATGAGAGATATCTATAGAAAGCTTGACATGTTTACTTTTAAACTAAACAAGTGCTGCCGAAAACAAATATTCTGTGATAAAGTAATCCATATGAAAACAAGGCGATGTCCTTTTTTTCACGTCTCAATTCATTATATCTAATGTGATCACGCCCCCGCGCTGAACGCGCTACTCAGATTCAAACTGAAGCGCGCGGCTTGAATACGCCCACACAGAAGAAAAAGCAGCAAGACTGTTCTTCAAGTTCTTTTTATTTTACTGTTTGCTTCGCGATGAGAGGAATAAGACATAATTCACCCCAAAAAGATGTGATGTGGTTGAGGATTTGAGAAATGGATTTCCTCAGAAAAAAAAAAGAATGAAGTCCTCTATTCAGCAGAGATCATAAACATGAGTAAGTCTCTTTATATTTATTTATAAACTTGTACTAGTTTTCACATAAGGTGTAAACATTTTACTAGTTAGATTTTCCAAACTATAATTCCTGACTAAAATGTATAATTAAGTGAAATATTATGAAGTTTCAATAACAATATACAATACTATATCATTCAAAAGCTTGATGTAAATAATATAAATGTAACAAATAAATGTAACTGTAACAAATGTAACAAAAAATGGTGTTCTTTTAATTTATCCCCCCTAAAAAAACTGAAAAATATTCTCTGCTCTTTTCAACATTAATAATAATAATAATAATAATAATAAGAAGAAGAAGAAGAAGAAGAAGAAGAAGAAGAATGTAAGGGTTACATTCTTTCTTGTAACCCTTCCCTCTCAGTGACAGCTGACTGAAAGTCTCATTATGCAGCTCATTATGCAGCTTATTATGATGCCCTATGTCTTCTCAGGTGTAAATCACAATGATATTAATGATAGTTGACGCCTACTCGCATATGACTTTTACCAACAAAAAGTGTCTTAGAAAATTTTTATCAATATATTGTTTTCTGTGAGTGAGTAAACAAGATGATTTCCACATAATTTAGAAAGAAAAATTCTAGGCTACAAGCTCCAGTTCACAAAAGTCCCAGGAACCAATGTTCTTTATGCGTTTTATTGCCTTATTCAAGTGTTTTAACATTTTAAATGTTTCACTAAACATAAACTTTTTTTTCTCAAAAATACAATCATGTACATACATGCATTTCACATATTATTATAGCCCAGTTTGTGCTGATTACAGTGAGATTAGACTTTACCCATTTAGATATTTATAAGAAACTGAAAAAAGCACAAATGTCAGGGCATGACAAAACTTCTCCAGGCCCCAAAAATACCCTTAGACTCCAAAGGGTTAATAAAAATATATATTTTTTCCTCAAATTCCTCCACCGCGGAGCTACCAGTATCATTCTCAGGCCCTCCTCCCTCACTCTGTGAAGGGCTGGAGATATCAACGCAATCGGTGGGAACGCGTATAGGAGAACGCGTGGCCACTCGTGCGCCAGTGCGTCTATTCCCATGACCATTGTAGCCATGGCCTTGCCCACTGCCTGAACGGCACATCTCTGAAGACAGAGCGAGAGATCTGTGACAACACAGTTTTCTTCCCACTGCGTCTTGTAGCTCCGCCTGGTATGCTGTGAGCAGAGAGATGGCGTTCATGGCCCGGACTGAGAGAGCGAATGCTTTGTAAGCGTGCTCCATCATGCTTGACTGGAAGTGGTCCGCTTTTGATGTTAGTGTTGGATTCGCAGCCGCCGTATGCTTTGGATGCAGGTGCACTGCGACTAAAGGCTCCATGGGGGGCATGCAAAGAAGGCCTTCCTTCTCCATACCCTCCACGTCGAGCACAGACCCCCCTTGCACGGGCCTTTTACTAGTAAACGGGTTGTCCTTCCAGGTGACAGAAACCTCTTCCAGAAGCTCTGGAAATATTGGAAGGAGTTGTCTCGCTGCCCGTTTAGTTCTCGGCAGCCTTTTCCCCTCATAGCGTGACTTTGCAGTCTCGGCTACTACAGTCGGCCACGGAATGTTGAGTTTCTCCGCAGCATGTTTGCACACGTCCTGCAGATCCACACTAAAAAGCGGAGAGGATGGTGCCCCGCCCGCCCCCTTTGTGGATCCCGCCGTAACGAGGGGTTGTGCCGGTTGCGCAGGGGGGAGAAAAGGGGAATCCTCGAAATCCTCCTCCTTTTCAGAAAGAAGGAAATCCGATTGCCCCTCTTCCTCAAATTCATATGCGCATACATCCAGTTGCTCACCCCACGATAAAGTTGCCGTGGTGGGCAGCTCCACAGGAATAGGCACCTTAGGGGCGGGAACCGGAGCAAGACTAGCTGACATGAGGGGATCATTGCCAGACAAGCTAGCTTGGTGTGCTAACCTGCGACGGAGGCACTTCATTGTGAAACGCGTGCAGTGCTCACAGCAACCGGGACTATCGACCGCCATTTGAGCATGTTTCAGCTCAAGACATGCAGAGCATACCTGGTGTGTGTCTTTGCATGAGATCTTGTTCCCACATGAGCAAAGCTGCGGATCTCCCTCGCTAGCTACGGTAGTCTCCATTGCTGCAGTCATAGTCGCGGTACTGAATGACCCTGACAATAAGCTGGAATCCTGATTGAGGGGTAGGCGAAAGCGGCGTGGTGGCCAACAGATCGTCTATACGCACAGTACTAGAATTATTAGCCAGCAACCAGCCTGGAGACTAGTTGATAGCTAACAGAGTTGGGTAGGCTTCTGGCGTGAAGCGAGAAGAGCTTTTTGAATTGGGGCCAATTGGGGCCGGCTAAATGGAATTGGGCTTCTGAGGAATACGCAGAAGGGGCGTATCCCATAGTGAGACACCGAAATGTATGCTTGAAAGAGAACCACTGGTGTGGGCTACTGTCCTTTTAATTTTTATTAGAAGTAGACCAACAGTGTCCCCTACAGATTAAAACTCCTTACTGAGTGGGTGTTAGGACCTGGGGGAGGCTGCCACTGCTGCCGCTGCACGTGCTATTACTGTTTACTCTATCATACATCAAACCTCTGTACTAATCATAATTCAGACAAAACTTTGCTTTAAGCATGAGCCACACGGCTGACGTGATCTAATCGCTAGCACACCCTGAACACATGTGAGTTAACACATTCCTCTTATCGACAAGACATATCGGCATGATTTTTCATATCGCACTGATGCCTGTATTTACAATTAAAGCCATTATCGTCTGATTCCGATATCAGTTCTATAATTTCGTGCATCCATAATTTCATGTATGCTATTTGTGCAACTGTGACATGGCTACATGCTCACAGCAGTGTGTTATGTATTTATTGGCAGTAGCAAGTCTCTGTATCTACAATCCCAATGGCTACTCAAAACTAGCCCAATTTATTTTTTTTGGCAGGGTTTCCCCTGCTAAAATTTGCATTCCAGGGGATAGATATATCATGTTATTGGAGTCGCTTCAACCCACAAACATGAAAAATAACCTGTGGCAACAGTATTAAAGTAGCCCAATTTTGCAAAAAAAATGCAGACTTGGCAACAATGACTCTACAGCAGTAGCAACAGAAGCAAGAAGTAGTGTGTGCAGCAGATCTAGTCTACCAAGACCAAGTACATTAACACTGCCATATTCATTAACATACCAAACTATCCAGAGAGTTATCATGACAGAATAGTCACACTGGGAAATACAGTCACTCAGCAAAGCACAACAGTATTTAAAAATAGAAAGAATGGGAATAGGAACCTTTCTGTTGTACAGTCAGGTTTCTATTTCAGCAAGAGCTCTTACTGATTTACATATAAAAGATGAAGTATTTGCTCTCATGCTTGCGGCCAGCTATGCAGTGAAGTGCTACTGGCGTGATTCCTGAGGCATGGCAGAATTGAGCAGGACAGCACAGTACCCAAATGAACAACACTGGAGCTGTGCCAAGTGGGTCAACAGACACTTTCAGGAACTTGTAGCATTTACACTACCAGTACTTAGAAGTTATCACAGATATGTACAGTGATTCAGACCTTTCACCCAACAGCAACACAGCAACCATGCAGAAACAGCCTGTCCCTTTTCCTTCCCCGCTCATCAGATATCTTTCAGCTGTGGGTATATGCAGGCAGTAGCTTTAATTTTTTAATTAAAGTGTTAATTAGCCACACAAGCCCCCTAGCTGAGCACCCTAGGGAGTTCTGTATGGCCCAACCTGATGGGAAGGACATATGACCACATGGCTAGTTGTTTTTAAAGGAATTTCATCACAAATTCAAAGACCAACCTGATGTGTAAAACTCTCACTTGCAGTGATTGTCTAATCTTTGTATCACTTACACATTACAGTAAAAAAAAAAAAAAAAGTAAATAAATAAATAACAATTGTGAACTTGTTGAAAATTACTGCATGCTTTTTCATCACTATCAATGTTGTGTGAGATAATGTAACAGCAACCATGCTGACTTAAAAAAAAAAATCCTCCAGGTAAACACTGGTCTGTAGTGTTAAAAATAGAACAGAGCATGTCACGTGCCCTTTAGTTATCACTGTGCAGTCTTTAGGCACCCTGAAGTTCTGCATCGCATGTCACTTCTCATCTCCCAGGAGGACTCTGGTAAATAATGAATCCAGCCCCCTTCTGCCTCTTTGTATTATTTAAATGATGCTTAATATGTGCAGAATGAGATGGGAGTGACTACAAAGAAAAAGTGAGAGTGGGCTAGGATCAGTGTTAAGCCAAACACAAAATAAGCACTAGGGTGCAGAGTGAAAATGCAACAAAGGAAATAAAGCTGTGTGCTGTGATGGATGCCAGGAATGACAAGAAATGGTCCAAAAACATATTTGCTGGAAATAATAGTCATCACATAACTGCTATAACAGTTGTAGCATTTAATTTAAATTCTAAACTTAACAAATATGTATTTAGTCACTATTTAGAACAGTTCAAATTAGGGTTTCACTGATAAAGTATGGCCAATACTGATAAGCTGTTAATTATTTTTAAGAAATAGTTAAACAATAATAATCTAACAACAACTGAATGTAAGCATCACAACATTATAATATACATTGAGGAGAATATATTCATTTTGAGATTTGCTAAAGATTACATTTAACAATGTTATTAAATTATTAGGGATTTTTAAGATTATACTGCATGATACAATTTTAAATAAATAAGTGATAGATGAAAAAGAAGGTAATAAAAATCTAAAAACAAGAACATGAGAATGAACAGTTAAATATCCAAAATCAACTGATACCAATGAATAATAATAATAATAAAAACAATAATAATAATAATAATAATAATAATAATAATGCTGTTAACCAATATGGTACCAATATATAATGCATCCCTAGTTTAAACAGCCATACGTGTATCTGAGCAAATACTTAAAACAACTAACATCCTTTAAAGGGTAAAAGATATAGCTGCTTATTATAGCTGAATATAATCTTCTCTGTCTAACATAAAACACCATTACATACTGTATATGAATGTGAAAATGCAGTGTAATTGATGTGTATAATATATGGATGCAATGTTATGTGCCCTTGGATTAAAAAATAGCTGTGAATTAAGTGCAGTGCCATTATGCCAGAATATAAAGAATTTACTCTTTAGCCTCAGCTATGCACGCTGTTAAATTATTCCCTTTGTGCAGTCTCTTATTGGATAATGACAATTCTCACAACGCTAAAGCTATTTTCTGAATAAAAGCAGAGACAGAAAGAAAGAAAAAACATGTCAACAGCCTGCATCTCTGCTGCAGAGGAAAACTGATTAGGGACTTATAATGATCTCTTCACATCTATGGGGAATTTTAATGAAGAATCCAATATTTCATTTGCACTTTGAACAAGCATTATTGTTCTAACCTGTGTGAAGAGACTTTTTCCCTCTTCCAACAAAGATGAATTGTATAATTGGAATAATTGCATAGGCATGCCAGGTCAGTCTTGTTTTATTTAACACAGCCGTAAGTTCACTCCTGGACAGAAACTCAAACTAATGAGCTGTTGTATTAGACTAATATTGCTACATGTCTTAACACCAAAAACTTTCCAGCCTGCAATTTAACAGAACTGTCTGAACTGTATTATGGACAAATCTACACAGCATTTCTTCAACATTTCTTGAGATAACATCAGCCCCACACAGTAACAGCAGCTCAGCCAATGGCCTGAGATTGGGTGCTGGACTTTCTGTTTGGCTGTTTCAGGGAACCTGTTTGAAAGTGTTATTTGTCAAAACAATGAAAGTTAAGGAGTGCAAATGACTTACCCCATTAACTTTTAATTTATAGACAAAGAAACATAAATATAATTCTAAAAATCTTCAAAATATAATTTTGTGTTTTAGAGATGAAAGTAAGTCATTCAGGTTTGGGACAACATTAGAGTGAGTGTATAATCACATTACTTTCATTTTTGGGTGGACTAACCCTTTGAACAACATTATCAAGAAAAATAAATTGTCAGTGTAACACATAAACACCTACATTTAACACCACGTGTGGTTGATTGAGACTGAAATAGAGCAGAAGCATGAGCTCAGAAACCAAGCCACGTGGTAACGGAGAAAAAAAAAAAAAAATGACAACATGAATGATTTATTGGACCTAGAAAAATATGCTTAATTCATATCACTTCCCCTGAATTTGAATGAAGAGGCCCAGCACATAATCAAACTGTTAAGGCCAAGATTACTAAAAATAATAAAATAATAAATGCAAGACAAACAAGGATGATTGACTAGACACACCTGAGCAAAATGACACAGTCAACTCAACAAAGAAACACGTGCAAAAGGAAAACAAAGTCCATGTAGTTGTGACAGTTGGGAGGAACTGGGACCTTTTACAAGTATATTAGTTTTGGTTGCTTTGCTTCAGAAGCACTGTGACCTAAATAAAGGGTAGCTAGACTATTATTAAACAGTGTTTGGTTAACCTGATGTGCAATACTTTTGAAAAAAGCTATTATTTAGCTGGACTATTTATAGTAATTGTTCTCAAGAGATGTCCAACTTAAATGGTACAACTTCTCATTTACAGTATCCAACCTACCTAAAATGTGAGCACTGGGAAATACGGTAAGAAACTCATAACAGAATTTATCAAACAAACAACAGAGTCCAGCTTTGAGACTAAAGCCCTATTTGGACCGTAATTGTTTCTCAGTGGGTGTAAGGTATTTTCACCATTTACGAGAGGTAGTATGTAATTTTAATGCTGTCCGAATCTAGAATGTTGCTGTTTTTATCCTAACACCCGCATATAAATCATCGGCCTACATTTTTTGACTAACACCAAGGTCGTGTGGTAATACAATTACCATCTGAATCCACAACACAAAGAAATCGATACAAATTCACTGTTTAAATCCTTTTTGTACACTGCAGTGTACAATCCTATGGTACATATTATGGTACATATTCACCATATGATAGATTTGCTGTAATTTGCATGTATTTTAAGGATATCCTATACATTTCTTACAGAAATATAATTATTACATTAAACATGAATTTATCATCATTACTCCAAGCATGTGCCATTTTATTCACACTAGACAATCATGCAACCGACCCCTTGAGCAGTACGCACCTATCCACAAAACTCGCTCTGCCGTCGTGAATAAATCACCATCCAAATACATGAGTTTTATCACTGAGGTGCATTGCAAATTCATTTTTACTGATGTGCACATGAGAAACAATTACCGTCAGATACAAGTGTTTTCTCTTCATCATCTTTCCTCTTTATCCCACCTTCAATTTTTGATACGTATGCTAATTATATTCTGCTAAATATACAAAGATATTATTTTTCATAATGAATCAAGTATTATGTCAAGAATAAGTAAAATTATAAGATAAACTCATATATATTATTTGGAATTTTTAATTTTTGAGAAACAAAAAAATATATATTCAGTTCAACAAGATAAAAAGACCCATTTGTCAAAGGAAATATTCTCATAATCTTGTGTGTTCCCCTTAGACATTGACTGACTTTGATAAATACATGAAAGGAATGAGACAACACTTTCATCACTCATGACGAGAGCCACATGGAACATAACGTGGTCGTTACAGTGACTGAGTGACAGGCAGTGGGAATGGTGACAGTTACACCACCCCGCCATGTCCCTGGGGATGAGGTGGATTATGAGAAAAAGGCCTAAACATGCACAAATCCATTTCTTTCTTCTCATTCAGGTTTTTATTTATTTATTTTTTATAGAGAGTAAAATGGCCAAAAATGTGACTTTATAATATAAGTTCATAAAACCACTTCAAAAGCCAGGCACAGGATTTGCAATAGATGGAGAGCTCTGTAGTTATTAAATTCTTTGCACACTTTTACACACTTCTTTTTATAATTAAGCCGTGTCCTCCTGGGAATTCTGATCCAATAGAAGAAAGGAAAAAAGTGATAAACTGTATGACGTGCGTGTGTGTGTGTGTGTGTGTGTGTGTGTGTGTGTGTGTGTACTGTACATGTACTGTAAGGGAAATTCATTTTTCATATGTAGAAAAATTATCCAGTACTGGCTTGGTGTTTATCATTATATATTGAGCAATAAGCACGACCAGCTTTGGAAAATTTGTCAAAGTCAAATGCACAGCATGACTGCTGAACCTTAGTTTCTCTTGAGAAGCATAAAAACATTTGCCTTTGTTCTGGTTTGCATCGTGACTTGGTTTGAAAAGGTTACAAGTCATATTATACACAGGTGCAGAGATCTTTTTATTTTTTTTATATTACATGATAATCAACTCTGCCTGGTCTGAAATTATTCAAATTACTCACATTAGCCCCGCTGATGTGTAGTAACAGCAGCTGTTGAAGGTCTCTGTGGTCTTTCATACAACTGCTAAAGCATTAGGTTTGTTAGAAACTGTTAAAACTACGTCCATTTCCAGCTGAAGATAAATTAAGTATCTGCGGACTGGGATGCCACCTTAGTAAAGTGGTAGAAAGCCCCTAATTTCTTCTGAAATCCCATGAGAAAAATGTAAAAACATGGTAACTTGATTATTCTGGTTTTCATTTAGTTACATTTTCTGAACAGTGCCAATGAAATGTCAATATACAAAACACAAAAAAGGTAATTTACAATGAGCGATACTTGAATACTCCACTGGTCTTGATCATGGAAATAGATGATAGAGAAATCTAATAACCAAGTGATGCATTTGGGATTTGAGCTTATTTTTGTTTGTATGTAACTCACTAATGCAGAGGTATCCCTCCAGCTCAATCAAACACAAATTATATCTTCAGACTCACTCGAAAATGAAAAGGATATGTGTTAGACAACCCAGTCTCATTGGAAATACGTGACTCTGCCTGCATTTCTGTTGCTCAGGGTATATTTCACTGCACTTTTCAGATGACACATCCACAAGAGGCGCTATATCTTTTTCACCATTGCAGATGTGGGTTTATTAAACAGCACAGAGTCATGAAGAAAAAGTGCCTTGGAACCAAAATGGTTGCAAAATGATATTGCATAGCTTGTAACATGTTTAACAGCAGTTTAAAAGTGAACCACCCAGTGTCAAGCACTTAATAGCATGTTTAATTTTCTCCAAAGTGTAACTGTGGCAGAATTAATGTTATTTGTTGAACGTATCACAGCAGTTCCGAAATGAAATGACCTCTATCACATTTAAAAATTGAAACCGAGATAAAAACTCATTTGCTGAAGTAACCATTGCCATTTTAGCTCTCTTTTACAAGGCTCTGAGCTCTTTTTGACTCCTGTATTGGTATCTTAATCATAATTTGTGTGTAAACAAACAAAATGTGTTGGTGTTTCATTAGTGTTAGTGTTCATTTCACCTGGAAACTGCAAGTATTTCTAACACACCTGGGTTGATGTTATAGCAGGACTGGAAACAAAATTTCAATGAAGAACTTCTGCTTTAAACACAACAAACACAAAAAAGTATATTGTATATCAGATGAAAACAAGCCATAGGTTGCATAGAAATAAAGGGGCAAATAAACTGAAGTCCGAGACCCACAAAAGGTACTTGTTTTATGGTTGTTATTGCTATAGGAGTTATTTTTTGGTGTAAAACAATTCAGCGATAATCACTGTGAGATTTTAAATGTGTCCCTGAGTTTTGTAAAATTCCGATGATTTCTGCAGAGCAAATGGGTGTAAAAGGCGAAAAGCAAAGGGACTTGAAACAAAAGTGCACAGAGTCTTCCAACACAGCAAAATCCAACAGTGTAGATTAATGGGATCTGGCAGGCCCTCTTTTGCAGCCCCCCTCCCATTCAACACTCCTCCGCATTGCTACTTAAAGTATATCGAGAATCTGGAGATCTGCCAGAGACAGGGTCCGTGCCCCTATTCCAATGCTGAGGCATCACCAGCCGGGGAACACCCAGCTCAGCACTTTCCAATCACGGCCGGCCAATCAACAAATTACTGCCCACTACTTCAGAGTGAGGACTATGATAGTCCCTTTTGGGTAATCACGTCCATTTTTCTGCATTCAGACATTCAAGTGCCTCTTTTCACTCACCTATAATGTTTCCCATCAAGAATACATTGGCTACAGAGAGCTGATGCCATTTTGCAAGCCATACAATTAGAGATTCTGTTTGAGGATCAATACCTATTTTGGCCTTTGTTCTTAGGCCAAAAAGCTTCATTTTTAATCACTTCATGTCTCTGTGCATAAAGCTGCCAGCCAGCTTCATCTAAAGGATCATCAAGTGGAATAAAAGACACCACCAAAGAAGAAAATCAGCCAAGAGTTGTCTAATATGAGGTATTATATTACTCATTTGAGGTGTGTTTGATTGTGAAATGTGAAAAAAGTTTTGGGTGGAAAGTTCACTTTTACGGTTCCTTTCTAAAGTGAAAGGAACTTTTCATGTTTCCTAGGGCTGTACAAAAAAATCAAATGTGATTTACATGCGCATCTTGTCAGTAAAGGCACTCCTGTGATTAGTGGTATATCTCAAGCACGTGCGTTCAGATCAGGATTGCCAGGTTTTCAAAACAAAGCCTGCCCAATTACTTCTCAAAACTAGCCCAATCGCGTTTCGTTCCGGGTGATAAAATAACGTTTTTTGGCTGGGTTCCCTTGGTAAAATTTGCATTTAAGGGGCTAAATATCACGTTATTTGTATTGGGTCGCTTCACTTGGCAACACTGGTTGGCCTTTACTACACAGAGCCGTAATTCACAGAATATCCACACAAAATCAATTTCAAAATTGCAGGCGATTCTTTGTTGATTTTGAAAGCGATTTTGTGTAGCTTGTCGGTGGACTATGGCTCTGTGTAGTAAATGCCGCTCCACCTGAACCACTGTTGCCAAGTCTGCGGTTGTTTTTCATATCCGCGGGTTGAAGCAACCCCAATACCAATAACGTGATGTTTAGCCCCTAAAATGTGAATTTTATCAAGGCAACCCTGCCAAAAAAACTTGTATTTTAACCCCGGAAAGCTATTTTTTTATTGGGGAACCTCCTGGAAACGCGATTGGGCTAGTTGTGAACAAGTTTTGAGAAGCAACTGGGCAGGATTTGTTTTGAAAACCTAGCAACCCTAATCTGAACACACGTGCTGGAGATGTGCTTCTAATCACAGGAGCGTCTTTACTGACGAGATGCACATGACAATGGCATTCGATTTTTTTGCACAGCCCTAAGTTCGCCATATCAAGTTTCAGAAATATGCGGATTTGGTGCTCAAGAAATATTTACAGTTTTATCAATGCTGATTCTTTGATGAATAGAAGGATCAAAGATGGAACTCTTTAGTAACAATGTAAAAGTATTTCCTGTCACATTTAAACTATCTTACTGATTCAAAGTTTATGAACAGTTGAACAGTAGCATACAGTACACACACACACAAACACATTCCTACTGATCCAAGACTATCACATCATTTTAGCAAACTTAAAAAAAAGAAAAAATATGTTTCCATTTCAGCCAGCTATAACATTAGCTTGGTGACAAATCCTGAGAATTTGCTACAATGTAGAGTACTGTACAGTATATTACAGAAAACCAAACATATGGCTTTGCAAGTCATTAATAATGGAAGTAAAAGACCAATGAATGTAGCATTCAAACATCACAGTTTCTGAAATGGATTTACTGGGGGGGCAGATACAAATAGCCCCACTGGTCAATGCACCAAAAATGAACTGTTCTATTAAGTATGGCCTATTATGTGTGTGGACACACTGTGTTCTGATGAATTCTCCATGAATCTTTCTCTTGTTGCTGAGAGAGCATCTCTCTGCCTCTCCTGTTAGTAATGGGGGGGGATGATAAAGTTGCTTCGCCCACCTTATTGGCAGGGGTTTGTAGCTTTACAAAGGCCTTGTAAATCTTGTTAGGAGGAAAGCATGGCAGGCGTGGAGGATTCTGCTTCCTCTTTGGGTTTGCTGCCGAGATGAATCAGCTCAGGCTAAAAAAAAAGACTGCGATCTGACACTAATCAGCAGCCAAAGACAAACAGTTGTGAGCCCAGTGGGTAAAAGTGGAGTATTCATTTGAGATTGGTTTGGATTGTCTGCTGATCTAGCAAAGGGATTGTCTACTGAACATGTGGCCTCGAAACAGGATAGACACACTCAGACCTTTACTTTCACAACTGTATACCAAACAAAGCCATCTGTCCAATATCAAACCATCAAAGGTTGTCAGTCCAGCAAAGCTTAATGTGATCTATTCTGACCATCCTGAACCACATGAGTTACTTTAACAAAACAACAAAAAAGTTCACAAGTGACAGTTCTTTCAAGCCAAATGCACTGCACAGCTAATCCATGACTGGATGTAAAGCCGTGGAAAAATTCACTCACTAAAACCACTCACTAGTGGCCACCCTAAGGCCTGGGGCTCTGCGGCTCTTTTAGGGTGACCTTTGCTTACAGAGATATTTACAGGGCTTTCACTGAGCTTTTTTCCTTACAATCAGAACCTCAGTGAGCCGTTCAGACATTGACCAGTAGAGATAAGCGATAATGAGGGAGAATGAAGGACAGCTGAAGAAGTGTGAGAACTTGGGCTGTAAATCTTTTATTTTTATAATCATGCCGCCTTCTTTTTAACCAAATTCCAAGGCATCGTCGCAGATATCTTTCTCCAAATCCCAGAATGCATTGTGATGAGCTCAGTGAAAAAATATTTCCAGTATAGTGTACGACAAATAAATATAGACTGCTGCTCAAAAGTTTGGGGTGAGTACGATTTTTTTAAAGTAATTAATTACTTTATTTAGCACGAATGCATTAAATTCATCCAAAGTAACAGTAAAGACATTTTACAAAACATTTCTATTAAATGTTCATTTTAACTTTCTACTCATCCAAGACAAAAAGGTATGACAGTTTTCACAAAAAAACTGTCATACCTAAAAAAACTGGGGAAGTCGTGGCCTAATGGTTAGAGGGTTGGACTCCCAATCGAAGGGTTGTGTCACATAAAAAAACTGGGGAAGTCGTGGCCTAATGGTTAGAGGGTTGGACTCCCAATCGAAGGGTTGTGAGTTCTAGTCTCGGGCTGGACGGAATTGTGGGTGGGGGGAGTGCATGTACAGTTCTCTCTCCACCTTCAATACCACGACTTAGGTGCCCTTGAGCAAGGCATCGAACCCCCAACTGCTCCCCGGGCGCCGCAGCATAAATGGCTGCCCACTGCTCCGGGTGTGTACTCACAGTGTGTGTGTGTGTGTTCACTGCTCTGTGTGTGTGCATTTCGGATGGGTTAAATGCAGAGCACAAATTCTGAGTATGGGTCACCATACTTGGCTGAATGTCACTTCACTTCACAAAAACATTAAGCAGCACAACGGTTTCCAACATTTATAATAATAATAAATGTTTCATGATTTATAGAGGATCATGTGACACTGAAGACTGGAGTAACAGCTGCTGAAAATTCAGCTTTGCCATCACAGTAATAAATTACATTTTAAAATATATTAAAATAAACGGTGTAAAATTCCAGTAATAATATTTCACAATGGTACTATTCATTTTTTATGTAGTTTTGATTATATAATTGCAACTTTGGTAGGCATAAGGAACATCTAATTAATTATTATTAGTATAATATATTAATGTTATTAAAATATCCTTAAAGAGTCCAGTGTAATTACATACTGATTGTATATTTATGTTTTACATGCTATAGTTACCAGTTAAAAATTTTGAACAACAACAACAACACAACGTGACCAACATTTGTCATGCTGTGTGTAGGGTGAGGATGAGATGACAATAACTTAATAATATTAGAAGGAGGCCACACTTCTTGTTATCATACATGATGAGTGTGTGTGTGTGTGTGTGTGTGTGTGTGTGTGTGTGTGTGTGTGTGTGTGTGTGTGTGTGTGTGTGTGTGTGTGTGTGTTTATTCCCGCTGATGTGACTCATGCTTTATTCAGATCCTCAGCAAAGCTGGCTTATCAGCAGCGTTACCCAGTCGACTGAGCACACTGGGGCGATGGGGCGGCCTCCGTCACTCCAACAAAGAAACCAACACTCTTCCCTTAAAACTCTTCACACTATTTTCACCTCAGCCTAGTCAGTATAAACAATGTTTCTGAAATTGCTGTAGAAGTTAGCACATTTAAATAATAATCAACAGTAAATCCCATCAGAAAAATCAAAGGATGTACATTAAAGACACAAACATAAAAAATTATAATATTGCAACAAGAATTGTTCAATAAGAGTGAAAACATGTTGTCTGCTAATGAAAGATATACCCTGAGCTCCACAAATCAGCTGCATGCAAAATTCATGAACTCAAAGTTACTCAGAGACCTTGAAGAACCATAACCATTCCAATCAATTCATTTGTGCCCTTAGCAAAGTATCCTCTCATTAGACAGGTCCTCCTGTACTGTGGCCAGAGGTACTTAATTAATATTGTGGCTTGGTGATTGGTGTCCAAGAAGTCCAGCAGCTCTATGAAAGAATTTAGTAATACATTTTTTTTTACTTGAGAGGATGCAAGAAGGATCTCCCATCCCTCATTATTTAAAAAATCACAGTAACACACCTAATTTTAGTGCATAATTTCCTCAATAATATAGATTAGATACAGCAACAGAGGAAGTCTTTGCATCTAAATATAGCTTTATGTTATGCTCACTAATTATGTAACTCAATGGCAGTAAAGTGCACAGCTGAGGTCTCCTAATTGTGTTGTGAGTGCACGGTGTCTTTCTTTTGTCAAAAGACCCAAAGTTCTCCATGGGCGGTCTGTCAGAATGAATCATTTATGTATTTAAGGAATGTGAGATCAGGTCTGAAAGCCGCAACAGAGCTCTGAAATCATGCCAACACAGCACACCGCAGGACTGCACAACACACATTTAGGTCAACGTCCACCACGATGTGAATAAAAAAATAAATAATAATAATAATAATAATAATAATAATAATAATAATAATAATAACAAAAAAATTAATGCACACAGTTTTTCAATTTTGCAATATTTCACAATAATATATAAACATAAAAATCATTTTAAATGCTAGAAGTGAATTTAGGCCTCAAAAAAATGATGATGCACAGGAGGAAAAATTAATATTTATTTTGAGATTTGTGATTTAAGATAACATTTAGCGGTTATTAAATTATTAAGAGTCTTCAAAGATTAACTGCGAGTGTCAGAATAGAAAGGTAATATATATGTAAAAATAGAGGAAAGGAGTATATCCAATATTGACCGATGCTTATAAATAAAAAATAAAAATAAACAAAAACTACCAATAATCTCGGCTGAACACTGATATGTTTTCCATATGGCACAAATTCATAGCCACTTTTTATACAAATGTGTCATTGGTAATGCTCCATGTTTATTTCACTCATACAGAAATAAACTGTCTTTTTTTTAACTGTACTTTTTGCTTCAAATTAAAGTTTATCATCATGTAGTTCCCTTCAGAGCTGGTTGGTTTTATTCAGGGTTTTTTAATGTCAAAACTTTAAATGTCAGTGCAGAAAAAAACACCAAGACTTGAGAAAAAATGGGCAATCACTTCTCCTAGAAAGTCTGTTGCCATTAGAATGTGATATTTGGAGACAAGCTTGAGTATGTAGCACTTACCCGCTTGCGGAGGTTGCAGGTGAGGATGAGGTTTCGGGAGAAGGAGTTGGCGAAGGCCGTGTAGAACTCCAGCACTTTGAGTAAGGCATCCCTCCTGATGACATGCAGGTCGCAGTACGTCAGAGCCCTCACGTTAGCACAGGCATGAGCCAGTGTGGATTCCTTCCAGAACACGTCACCAAACACATCACCCTTTCCTGGGACAGAAGACAGATATAAAGTTACAGGAAGAAAGTATGCTGTGTGTGTACAATTAGTCAAAGCTGAGCTGAATTTTCAGCGGCCATTACTCGAGTCTTCAGTGTCACATGAGCCTTCAGAAATCATTCTAATGTTCTGATATGCTGCTCAAGAAAGATTATTAATAATGTTGAAACAGTTATGCTGCAGGTGTCAGGTCTTCGCTAATCAGTAAAACGATTGGTCAGAGCTGCCCAGCCATATAACAAACTCTCATACATTCTGAGTTTCAGACAGGAAACTTTTGGAGGAGGTTATTGCTGGCACTTACTGAATCCAAGGATTTACATACTTTTCCTTACCAATAGTTAATGTTTAGTAAGGACATGAAAAAAAAATATAACAGCATTATTTTAGGTGACTCTATTTGTCTTTTGTTGTGATTTACACTCAGTAACATTTTCATACTTTAATTAATACTTTTATTCACATGCTTTTCCCACCCTGCATAGCGGATGTTTACTTAAAGGGGGGGTGAAATGCTATTTCATGCATACTGAGTTTTTTACACTGTTAAAGAGTTGGATTCCCATGCTAAACATGGACAAAGATTCAAAAATTAAGTTGTACGTTTGAAGGAGTATTTTTGTTCCTTAAAATACTCCTTCCGGTTTGTCACAAGTTTCGGAAAGTTTTTTTCGAGTATGGCTCTGTGTGACGTTAGATGGAGCGGAATTTCCTTATATGGGTATTAATTCACTTCTGCCGGAAGAGCACGCGCTCCCGTATAGCAGAGCACTGAGAGCACAACAGACATTCACTGATCAGAGCGAAATGTCACAAAAGGAGTGTGTTTTTGGTTGCCAGGGCAAGACAACCCTGCACAGATTACCAAAAAAAAAAAAAAAAACAGCATTAAGGGACCAGTGGATGGAGTTTATTTTTACAGAGCATCAACGGAGTTGTGCAAGTGTTTTTGTTTGTTCCCTGCATTTCGAAGATGCTTGTTTTACAAACAAGGCCCAGTTTGACGGCGGATTTGCGTATCGTTTATTTCTTAAGGATGATGCAATACCAACGAAAAAGGGTCACGATCGTGTGTTGGAACCGCAGGCGGTGAGTAAAACTGCTTCAAATATCTCTGCCTCCTTGTTAGTGCGTCCCCTCCCCTGCCGGAGACCCGGGTTCGAGCCCCGCTCGGAGCGAGTCGTTGCTGCTGCTGCTTTCGTTCAGTTTCAGCCTCTGGATCTGATTCTGGATCATAAATAAACGGCTGAATCTGACTGTTAGCCATGGTTTGTTTGGATGGTATTTTTTTTTCCTCACGGTAATGTCACAGCTTCCACATGCTCTCAACGCAAAAGCCTACTGGCGCTCGGGATTCTTTAGCTCCACCCACATGTCACGCCTCCAGCCGGTCGTGTTTTTTTCCGGGAAAAATCGGTACAGACTATCTTTCTCTTATGAATATAATAAAACTAAAGACTTTTTGGAGTTATGAAGGATGCAGTACTAAACTATAGGTACTCAAGATTAACAGGATATTGAGTGAAAACGAGCATTTCACCCCCCCTTTAATGAATATATATATATATATTTTTTTTTAAGTTTCTTTTTTTTTTTCTTGAATCAGACAGATTTGATCTTTAAGAAAGCATTGTTTTCAGCCACGGGATAAAATAAAAATAATAAAGGTTTTGCAGCTTTGTATCTTCACTTTGAAATATACTCTCAATAACTGCAATTGTATTTATAAAAAAGAATTGTGAGATCAAATATCTCAAAATAGTGATAATTTTTTTTTCTCAGAATTACTATAAAGTAGCTTAGAGTTGGGGGATAAAAGCTGCAATTAATTTTTTTTTTTTTTTTTTTTTTGTATCCAGTGGCCAAAACAAGCTTCCATAGATCTTACTACAGTATAGCATAGATACAGTATATTCTAAGTTATCACACCAGACTCATGAGAGAATCTGTACAAAGTGTAAGTACCCAGTGTTCAACGCTTTTGATGAGGGGCATCATTAGGAGTCACAGTGTTCGCATATTATTTCATTTTAGAATCATTAAAGCAAAAGAGAATCTGATCCGAATTGCCATTAAACAGAAGAGACATTAACTTCCTCTCTACAGTGTCTCATAAATTCTAATGTTGTGTCGTTTGCAGTTACGTCAATAAAACGTCACATTCTTGTGGCAGTGGTACAACGGCAAGACTCGAGAGAAAAGTCTTAACACATGCATGTTTGTGTACATGTTCATCAAAACAAAATATCCATCCTATTTTTATTGAGGGGGGGGGGGGGTGTTCTGTACACAAATTAGACTGATGAACAAGGCCTGGATAGTTATTGTTTTCTTAATTGTTAATAAGAGCTTTACGAGCCAGGACTTCAGTTTGAATTTGTGCTTAAAAATATGCCTGTTTCTCTGCCAACAAATCTGGTGATTGTTATGGCTGCACTGGAGACTGTGAACTACCAGTGCACATCCCTGCGAAACAAGAGACTTAGCAATCAATGGACAGAGAATCGGTCCCCACAGTTCAATTACAGCAGTATAAGGAGATGGCGTGGACAGAGTAACAAATGCCACATATAACGCAAGGAGCACACTGTGGGCTTTTATTTTACTTGAGAGAATGAACGTTAGCAAGTTCACGGTGTAAGATCCTGTGTGAAAACCATCTTTTAGGATCCAAGGCATTAGTGTTGTGCCCTTTATAAGTTTGTTATTTTTCTGCACTTATCTGAAGCTTGATGTGTTTTGGAGCTGCGGTATTTGCCCTCAGGAAAAACCGGCAGAAATCTGAAGTATTACTGTAGTACAAACTGGTTAATTGTGCAGCATTGGGCTTTCTTGAGTTTAATGAGAATACTGTGCAATAATGCTGTGCAGAAAATATTAACTGCAGTAGCAAAGTATATATTTAAATAAAGCAGGATTCTGTTTTTATTCAAACATATTCAACCTGCTTAAAAGCTTGATATTTTGGATATACTGTCAGATATTTCACGGCAGAGAATATTTCTCGGGGCAAGTTTATTATTGAAAGTTAATTTCTGTACAGGCACATATTTTTGTGATCACAGAGCATGTTGTCACAATATATGGGTTAAGTTCATAGGCATAATTTAAAGGTGGGACAGCTGGGACATGTCCCCACCACTTTGGTCGATATTGTCCCCATCTTGCGGCATGGACGTACCTAATGCAGATGAAACATATCCAGCTAACATTCATTTCTGTTAAATAAGTTATGATCAGGGCCTAGAATCTGTTGTTTTTTAAATCAAGCTGAATGTTTGTTGCAATGTTATTAGTGAAGGAATGTTCTCCTGTGGGTGGCTCATCTTCACACAAGAGCGCTTGACTCTATTGTTTAAATGTTGCTGAAACTATCTATTCATTCCGGTTTAATCACAAATCAAAATAAACACTAATGTGTCCCTGTTCTTGATATATGATTACTGATGAACATTTTTGATTATACGAAGGCAGAATAGAACCCAAAACCTCTGACACGCCTAACGAAAATTCCATCACTAAACTGTTTAGGAACACGGATGTTTAGTGCATATGTACAGTATGTATTTATGTATGAATGCCTGATAATATATTTTATTATAGTACACATAAGAATGAAGCTATCACATAAATTTTTTACTCTATGTTGATACATTAACCTTAGAAGCTTAGAAAACAACAACAAATGTTTTCTAAACAACTAAATGAATTAGTATTAGTACTGAAATTACTAATATTCTAATAAATGTATTAAAAGCTAAATAAATGCATTAAAGCGAGTTACTGAAACTCAAATAAATAAATATATATATATAAATATAAATGCACATTACTAAATTTACTAAACTCTTAAACTAAAATTAATTCAATTCAAATTATCAAAAGTTATATTGGTGAATTGATAATACTGAAATAACAGTGCTTATTGAGTGAAAAAGTGAAAGAAACAAGAGAACACAACAAAAAGTAAAAGGTAAAATAATATCAAATTATTGTTTTGATCAACAGGAATTTTTAGAGAAAAAAAGAATTTTCCAGAGAGTCCTTTCATTCTCGTGAAAAAAATAAAGAAAAATAAATAATAATAAATAATAATAATAATAATAATAAATAATAAAATTAAAGTTAAAATCTACTTTCTATAGATCTAGTAGAGTCTAATTAATTCAGTTTATGCAAGTGTGGTTTTACTGTGTTCACTTGTTTACCCAATTTTAGTTTACCGTTTAGTTTACTATTTAAACTAGGTGTTTCAAACCAACAAACGTTAGGGTATTTGGTTTTATATCATTAAATATATTAACTTGATATATTCCTTGTGATGAATTCTCTATGTGACAACTAGCCCCTGAGGTCTTGATTAACTTTTGTTTTTCTAGTGTGGAAAGAATGATTTAGCTCACCTAAAATGGCAATGACTTCATCATCCTGAATGACCTCCAGCGATCCAGAAACCACGAAGCAAAGAGTGTCCACACTTTCTCCTGCGTGGAAGATGAGATCTCCTGGAGCGCAGTGTGTGGTCTGGAACTCCACTGCCAAAGAGCGCAGACAGCCGTCACTGGCCAATCGGAAGGCAGGGTGCTCGTTGAACACCTGGTGGTTGAGGTGCACACAGATGTCTGCACGCATGTCCTTAGGACAGATTGACAGAACCTAGCAAGAAGCAAGGGCATTCAGGTCTTAATGACACATTCTTTTAACAGCATGTACATAGTTATTGTTTTTTTTATAGTAAATGAGTATCCTAATATGAGTGATTAGTGATATTTTCCTTCAGAACATCTCGATTATCCAATCAGAATCAAGTATAGCAGAGAATCATGTAATATCGTGGGGTATGTCAGTTATTAAAATGATGGGCTAGAGCACAGAATAGCATTCGTAGTGCAAAGTTTATTTTGCCTTGCTGCACTTTATTAGGCGAGTGAGAAAAAAAGTCAAACAGAAAGATGTTAAATTCACGAGTTCACACTTACATATAATTAGCTGAAATATTATAATGCATATTTGACATGCTGTCCGGGGAAGGGCTCCAAGCCCAGGAATGGCACGAACCTAGAGTACCCCCCAAAAAAGCAAAAGCGGAAAGGACAGCAACACAACCCCCCACCACAATAGCACTGAGATCTGGCGTGGGCTGATATTTGGAAAGTCAGCTGGTTGGCAGGTCGGAAGAGCCTATGTACTCCAGTGGGAGCAACTTTACATATTTGGAGAGGTACGCCTTACCGGCTGCTTGTCTGGAGGGCTCGAGCCGTTGCTCAACCAGAGCACCTCACTGCATTGGAATGGATGAGCCCTACCGGCCGATAAAAGCAGGACCAGCGTGATTGGATAGCCCGACCAGGAGGGCCCGAGTTGCCTCGACTGTAATAGGTCACGGTGTTGGCGTACGGGCCCTACTGGCTGATGAGCCCATGCTAATCAGTGGGCAACCAGGGCAGATAACTGACCGAGAGGGCATTTGAAGCCTCCGACCGGAGATCAAGACTCAGGACAACGGAGTGTAGGTCCGAGAGGCCCGCAGATAAACAGGCTTTGGGCCGCCGACAAAGAGGACTCTTGTGACATCTGACGGGAGATCAATACTCACGGTATCAGAAGGATAAGACCTGTTTGTGGGCAGCAAGTAAAGAAAACCCAACTGGGAGCACTCTCGTCGACATCTGATGGGAGCTCAATCTGCATTTAGCGTCTTGACCTGAAAATGTATTGATTTACAACATGTGGTCTGCGCCGCTAGTGTATGCAGCCTCAAACTGCACTGCGGCCGGAAAAGTGGGAAGCGAGAGAGGTTCGCTGCGGTGAGATCTAAGGCTCGGCTCGGGCTGGTTGAATGCCTGCTGCTGCTGCGATCCAGCGCTCGAGGAGAGCCGGGTCTTGAGCGGGATGATCGTGGTGTCGAGTGAGGCAAGCTCGGGGCTTTGCACGGTTTATTGGTCTAATTCTTTGGTATAGATCTCTTCGTTTGGAAGGAAAAAATGGGTCTGTGATAAGACAACAGACAGAGCGAACCAAATGCTGATAAACCGTCAATGGAGACAGGATAGTGTTGATTATCTTAAGTGTGCTCCACCTGTTGTAATTAGGCTAAGTATCTGATGTGCTCCTCCCGAATCTTGTTAATGAAACATCATTTGCTGGGTATATTTGGGAATGTCAGTTTCTGAATATTTATCCTGTGTGCTGTCTAAGCAGTAATAGTTAAATTAACACTGAGGTTATTACAAAAAAATTATAAATCATTTTTGTACTGAAATGCTATTAACATTCTAAGATTAGCATGCTTTGACACAACTGCTTAATTAACGTGTATGTATAAAAACAAAAGATAATTACAACTGATTCAGTCTGTGGATTACTTACAAATCTTTTTATTTATTTATTTTTTGCCATCTTCTCTATCTATAAATATATATGTTTGAGGAATGCTGCAGCTGTGTACTATAATTTCCGAAAAATATTATTTGAATGTAGCCTTGGCCAAAAATCTATGTATGTAGGCATGAATATGAATAGTATGTGGGTATCAGCGTGTATGGGGTTTTGGCATTAATATTACATCATCAAGTGCCCATAAAAAAAATGGCATGTACTGGATGCCATTTACCTGCATTTTATGCACGCAGGGTGTTAAGTGCATGGATAAGATCTAATACACTTTGCTTCACTTTACCAGAATGCAATTACAACCCATTATTCTTTTTTGCCTCCATTACCTGTACATGATCTTTCTGGTCAGGCCTATTCTTCCATATTCAATTTAATCTATTGGTCAGATCATGATAAATAATGCAGAAGAACAATGTTATACATAAGTATAATAAATATCTAGACTTCTTGAACATGTTCTGCTCAACTTCTAAATGAAAAGTCACGTATACAGGCATATTTTTTGCTGTGCACGTATCCATCTGTGCTGTGCTCACATGTTTTTGAAAAGGTTTAAATTTGCCAGTTATTCCCAGTGACAAGCTTCAATAAATGGAGAAGATTTCTCACCACATGCTGCATGAAAACCAGTTATGAGAATCCTTTATATGTCTAAATTTGAGCCAGAAGTTGAATAGGTCTTCTCCATTCCCTGAGGGTTGATGTCTCCTGGGATATAATGCAATTTCACATTCTTCTTTTAGAATGAAATACAAAAGGAGGTCTTGACGTAGAGACACAAAAAGATGACCCTTATTCTCCATCTCTCTTATTTTAAGTTAAGCATTTCCGGCAGAATAATAGTATCCGTCAGAAAAAAGATAAACCAAATGATTTTTCTTTAGTTTCTGTCAGAATTATGGACTTGTATGTGTGTGTTTTTTCCTGTGACCCAGTTTCTGTTTCTACTTGATTGTTGATTAGTTCCCAGGTGTGTCTCCTTAACTCCCATGTTAGACTGTCTTTATAAGCAATGTCAGTTCAGTTTTGCCTGTTCTACAAGTTCCATATATGTGTTTTCCTCCTTTTCTCCCTGTTGGATTTACTCCTGTGTTGGATTAATAAAGACTATTTCAATTATCCTTGGCTATGTGTTCCTTCCAGCAGCGTAGTGTGACAGAAGACCCAACAACAACAGTTTAAATTGCTTGTCTACCCTCATTTGTTTTCCATGATTTTTCATCACTCCTTTTTCTTTCCGTTGTGTTGAATGGATCCCCTCCTTCGCCCAGAATACCTCCTCCTCCTGCTGAAGAAGGGGGAGAATTCATTTGTGGCACACACCAGACTGTTCTGGATCATGGCCCGCCTCACAAACTACCTGGATGACGTGCTCTGTGCTTTCTATGATGCCAATTTGAACACCGTGTACAGAAAGCCATGGCCCGATGATGGTCCCTGAGCTAATTTCACTGCCTTCGTGGAGTGGACAGAGACGAAAAATGGATCTCCGTTCCCCACCTGTTCCCAGGGACTGATCGCCAGTGCCACTCCCGACCCAAAGCTCAGCCCACCATCTCCCCACAGTACAGAGAATAAGCCCAAGCCCACCTGAGTGGAGCTCTGCCCCCTGCATCGCGACTGAGGGTGAGCCTAGTATGATGCGCCAAACGGGCCAAAATGAAGAGGAGGATCTTATTGATTAGAAATCGGAACTGTAGGTTGAACTGCCCCCTCTCCTCTCTCTGTCGCCTCAGCTGGTTCCATCCAGCCCTCTTTTGTTCTTGGTTTCCTTTGTCCAGCCCTGAGGGGGCTTCCAATCCTCCAGTTCCAGCTCCTAGAATGCGTCCTCAAGTTCCAGCTCCTAGAATGTGCCCTCCAAGGGGAGCTCCTCCAAAATGCCCGCACTCCCACCCGCTCCAGCCTCCTCCACTGCTGTCGTCTGGCAGCCCCTCTGCTTGCCCTCAGCCCACCATCTTTGCGGTGCAAGCCCTGTTGGACTGTCATCCTCCAGCATCCGCCGTGGTCGTGAGTCTCCCTTTGAGGCCCGGACTCTGCCTCTGCCTGTAGTCCCGGTGGCTCCACCTCGGCTCCTAGCTCCCTCGCCTCCACCGTCAACCATTGATCCATCAGCTCCCTGGTCCCTCCGGCTCCGCCTTGGTCAGGCGTCGACTCAGCATCACCTCTGGACTTCTCTCCCCTGGTGGCGCCTAGTTGCTCTGTCCCACCAGCTCCGTTGGGTTCCTTCCTCCCACCAGCTCCACCTTGGTCTTCAGTCGATCTGGCTCCGCCATGGATCTATGGATCTCTGCCTCCATCGCATCCTGCTGGCTTGTTGGCACTCCACCTCAGGCTTCTACTCCACCTGCCCCGCCACCATTGATCAGCCCCCTGGAGTCAGCAGCCATTCCTTCTTCCATGGCTCCTTCCAGCGTCGGCTCCACCTTGGGCAGTCATTGTGGCTGTGACCTGGGTCCAGCTGGAATCCTCCTGCTCCAAGCTCCTCCTGTCTCCTCCCTGGCTCCTCCCTCCATCGTCTCTCTCTGCTGGCCCCCTCCCAGGGGTCCGTCCTCCACAAGAGCCTCCTCTCAAGCTCCCACCTATGCCTCCTCCTGTTGTTGCCTACGTTGTGAGGACGTACTTTTCGGGAGGGGGGTGAAATGTCAGAACTTTTCCCCTGTGACCAAGTTTCTGTCTCTCCTTGATTGTTAGCTCCCTTGTTAGCCTTTCTTTATAAGCAATGTCCTCTCAGTTCAGTTTTGCTGGGTCTACCAGTTCCGTACGTGTGTCTTCCTCCTTTTCTCCCTGCTGGATTTACTCCTGTGTGGGATTAATAAAGACTATTTCTAACATCCTCGACTCTGCATCCCTTCCAGCAGCATAGTGTGACAGTTTTAGCATTTGGGATTGCACTGCTTGCATCCAAATGTCTTTATTTGGAGTTCATAATTAAAATCAGAAAGACAGAAGAGGCAACTGCTTATGAGCTGTGATTACTTACTCCTGTTACTACTATAAAGATTAAACAAATTAATTAAACAATGCCTTCTATGATCAAAACCACATCTTTAGCCTTACCTTACTATAAAAATAAAAAGCATTTGTATTTTCAGAATGTGTCTTTCACAAACAACAAACACTGGTGAAAGAAGGCATGACTGTCCATGTCTCAAGAGAATAGCCATGCATAAATATTTCAAAAACTGTGCATGCAATTAAACTGCAACTTGTCACAAATAATTTTTTTTTTTTTTTTTAAATAGTGAGATTATGGTTTTCTAAAATAGTATAAAGTAAATATTAAAAGGGTACAATGTGGCAAAATGTCCTGCAGAGAAGAGAGAGAGAGAGAAAGGAATACATTTCCCTCATGAGGGCTTTTCTACACCCTGTACCCTACATTCAGATCTTTGCACAAGGTAAGTGCTGAATACATCAGAAAGAGGAATAGATTTACCCACCTTCTCTGTGTCTATGCCTTTGGTCATGGCCCATGTGGACACAATGTAATCCATAACTCTCTCGCTCAGTCCTTTAGGCACCTGATAGAGCTTCAGAAAGTCTCTCACATTGTTTAGCATCTCATGGTAGCGGTTCGTGTTTGTGTACATCTGCTGAAAGATGGTGGTCACGTTTCCAAAGATGGTGGCATACAGAAGAGCTGCAAAACAGAGAGGGTCACTTTAGAAAGCTGCTAAATATATAAAAAAATAAAAGGCTATACTGAAGTGAGAGGGAACAGAAGTATCTGAAGAGAAAGGGGGTTGTGATTCGCTGGCTGAGGAGAGCTTCATATGAGCTTCAGTGTGTGACACAGAGAACAGTAATTTGGACTTTCTTGTGCATTAAATCCCACTAATATACTGTACCTTCTTTCACTTTTTCTATAAGAAGAGTGAAATCTGAAGCATTGTTAGAACCATAATTCTGACTGAAAACTCTCATCTCATTCACTAACTGTATGTATGCATATGTTTTAGGATAAAACCTGTGTAAATTGTTTGACACACAAATCATGTATTATCAATAAATCTTCACTTTTCACAATTTTCACCTTTTTTTTCAAAATTTTGGATACAATTTTAAACCATATTAAACCACACATGCAATGTAATAAAATAACAAACAAAAAAAAAAAAAAATCATAAAATATAAATAGTATTAATAATAATAATAATTTTATTGTTGTTAATATTATTATTGACATTGATAAAAAAAAATTAAATATAAATATTAAATATAAAAAACATTATTATATTCACAATTGTTGTTGTTGTTATAACTAGTACGACTACTACTATTAATAACAACAACATTAGTAATAATAGTATTAGTTGTAGTAGTAATATTAATTATATTCATTGAACACATTTTTTGTTACTGAGAAAGACTCATTTATTTATTTAAAAAATAATAATTATAACAGGTAAATATTTTGTGAGATCCTTTTTTATATACATATATACTTTTAAGATTAGCAATATTTCATTAAAAATAAAGTGTTTCTAGTTCTAATACAGAAACACAGTTTAATCAAACTAATAATATCTGCCAAATGTCAAAGAATGTTTCAAGTATTCCCAGAAATTCTATTCTATGCAACAGACAGTTTTTTAGTCTGCTAATATATATATAAAATTCCCCTAATCCTATCCTAACTTGCACCCAAGCGTTTCCATGGTAACACAGACCAAAATAGTTTCTGGAATCTATTGTTACTTTGTTACCAGTATGTTCTGAGAGGGCGGGCAGGAAAATGGCTTAGACAGAAAGGATGTACAGCATCGGCAGAGAGGTAAGATTCCAGTGAAAACCAAGAGGCGAGGGTAATGCACTTTAAATCACATCCATGATTGACAAGAGCCCAGTCATTCAGAACAGTGCAGGATCTGTGCACCAATCATCCTCACATTCACCCTCTTTTGACATGCATGCCAAAGACCAGCAGGAGCTTGATCAACATTAATGGTTCTATGCAAACCAAAGCATTAATTAACTGCCCATGAGAGTGAATGCAGTCTGAGTGATGATAATAGCATCTGCACTCTGATGCAGCAATTCATTTCTAGCCAAGATACCAGTGACGCAGATGAATTTTGGGCCAAGGATTGATCCACGTGTCAGCTGTCTGCCTGTTTTTACTAATGTAATCAATATGAACGAGTGCAATAAAGAGTCATCAACAGAGACATATTTTTAACTTGTCTAGTAGTCTAGAAATGTATGCGCATAAGACAAATACGTGCCAACCCACATGATTACACACCTGAATGATTATCAACAGGCCAAAGACAGTGTCTGTCATTTACACAAAGCAGTTTCAAAGAGGTAATTGAAGCACGATTACATGTACAATTTTACATAATGTACATGAGACGTGTTTAGTGAGTAATTAAGCAGGGATTAGTCAGAGCTTACAGGCAAATGATGAGGTTAGTTTTTCAGTGACTTGAGTTCACCACCAGTATAAAGGTCACGCAAGAACTGGAAGAAGCTGAGCTAACATAATAGAGAAGTTCACTGCATTACACAAACAATGCAGAAATACTGTAGAAAATAGGGGAAGCAAAAGAAAAAAACATATTGGGAACCCCCCCCCCCCCTTATCCTCATGCAATACTTTGGGATAAGTATGTTTTTAAAGAAAATATTATTATTATTAGATATATAAGCAATAAGGTACAGCAGACCATGCTGTATCTTGAATAAATCACGGCTGTTAGTTATGACGCAAAGCAGAGTATATAATATTGTAAAATTAAAAAAATGTATGCATTGAAATGTTACTTTTTTTAAGCCAGTTAAATGCTGTCTTTCCTCTATAAATAGTTCCTGACAGCAACAGTAAATGCAAGAGAGTGTCCCGAACCTGCCTCATCTAATAGAGTTTAAATAAAACACCATACTGTATATGATATTTTCTCACACACACATACACCGGCTTACTCTCAGCATGAGAAAACATCTGTTTTTCCTCTTATAGTTTTAAAACTGACTGATTCGCAGCACAGCGTGAGTTTGCAAGCGTCATTACAGTGTAAACTGATGGACATACTGAATTATACCTGAAACAAAAAACTAATAAATACAGTAATATTCCCTCTTCACTCTGGAAACTGTAGGGCTTTCGGACAGAAGCGTACACACATCTCCGCTTTTTTAGGCGGGGGAAGGGCGGGATGAAAAGGGCTCACTCATATTTTATTTAATAAATAACAAATAGTTAATTCTGACGAAATACATTCTAAATGAAACATATATGAAACATAATCTAGCATCATAGTTTTGATGATATATTTTTGATTGCTCATGTTGCTAAGGGTGCTGCTCAGTGATACACAGTACTGTTGGGTGAAGTGTTCACAGCCGTGCTGTGTCCTGCAAATCCTGAAAAAGTATTCAGGAATTATATGAAATGTTTTGAAGCACCTAATCAGCATATTAGAATGATTCCTAAAGGATAATTTAACACTGAGTAATTACTGCTGAAAATCTTGCCTTTCATGCCAGGAATAAATTTGATTCTAAAAAATTAAATTATCATAGAAAACAGCTATTTTAAATTGTATAATTTTTTCAAGATAATACAGTTGTTTTTACTGTATTTATTTTTGTATTTTTGATGACTTACATGCAGCTATGGTGAGCATAAGAGACTTTTTTTTTTTTTAATCCTAATTACTATGAAAACTTTTGACCTGCAGACAATAAATATGAAAATTACACTTTTTTCAAAGTAGATTACACTAGACTGTTTTATAGAACTACAACACTTAAGCTAAAATAAAAACTAAAACAAACTAGACAAATAAATTGAAAAGACAAATAAAATGGAATATAATTCCATAGAAAATAGAAAATAAATGGAAATAAATAACAAAAAATGCAAAACTATAATAACTTGTTTTTTTCCCCAATGATATTTCAGAGAACATCCAAACAGATTTTTTTTTTCATGCAGCAAAAATTGAAGAGGACCACAGACAGCTGTGGAAAAGTGTCCATACTCCATAGGCAAAGATGGTGTGATTTGGAGTTGAGAGCATGCATGTGAAATTATGATATGACTTCATCTCTTCAGCTTCTAGCGCTGCCTCTGTAGTCTTACTTGATCTCCATGAGCATCAAGCCCAATCAGTTCTGCATTACTTCACATTCATGGCCTAATCAAATCTACCGGAGACATGATAGTGGGTGGTCCCCTCATGAGAAGGGAATATTATATCCCTATGGGTGTTGGATGAATGTTGATTGATGGAAGCAAAAGAATGGTTGCATGTTACCCAGATATAATTTTTTATCGTCATTTCTGGCACCATTGTTTTCATAAATACCTTCTCTCCTCCACTGAAGCAGGCATTTTCTCATTAGGTCAGGGTAATAGCCAATTTGATGCCTTTTTATGGGGAGGTAATGGGTATAAAAAAGGCCTTGCAGATGCACTTTTGATGATGGCTAATGAAATATGAAAGAGTGGAACCATAATGGAGAGGATTTTCGATTGGACTGGATCTCTCATGCGCTGCATACAGGAGAAGGAAATAGTTGCCCTTGCCCTTTTCAACTACAGTAAAATGATTCATGCGCTGTGGAGGAAGCTTGCCTTGTGCCGTTTTACTGTATGCAGGAAGATGGGCTTTGAACTACTGAGTGTAGAAGGTCCCCCTATAAAAATGTTGTCCCAGGCCTGAAGCAGCCCAGATAAGACAATGCAGTTTATTAGAATCAACCAAATGTAAGAAAGGGCTTCCCAAACAAAGGCAAACAGACCCTAGAGGTTCATGACAGAACTGCAGAGTTTGGTGAGTTTTGTTTTTATACAAACAATGCCAAACATTCATATAAAAATCTTTATTTTCTCTATTTCCTTCTTTGTTTCTGCCATGGGAATGGCTTCCTATAAGTTTGATCGCAACATTTATTGCCGTTAATAGTGTTCACCGTCTGTTTGATTACATAACTGCTAGATTTTTACTGTAAATTTATGCCATATGGACATCAACTTGCGAATTAGGTTAGGTTAAGCAATTACTAAACATAATGTAGAAAGTTCTCTGTAACGCTGCTTTGCACTGATTTGCATCGTGAAAAGTGTTGTACAAATAAACCTGAATTGAATTGAATATAAAAAAAGAATTACTTTGTTAAATAAAGTACCTAAAATTTAAATATCAAGTTTAGTGGTCATTTCAATGCCTCTAATAACCAATCCAAAATACTTTATTCAAACATCTCAGATTTCTGGTGGAACATCAAGTAAAGAAGCAAAATGACATACAATAATTAATACCTTTGAAAGATAATTGTTCTTATTATATAAACATATAAACCTCATTCAGCATCTTAACCTAATTTAATATTATACACTAGGATAATTCTCAAGCCCATATATCTTATTTTAAAGGAACAATTCACCCAGAAATGAAAATTTACCTCAAGCCATTCAAGATCTCACCCCAGTTAATTTGTTTCTTGTAAACGCAGCTTTTCACATCACAAGACAATAACTGATGGACTGGATTGGTCTGGATTACTAGTGGATTACTGTGATGTTTTTATCAGCTGATGCAATACTACATTTCACATCTCAAACTCATCTACATCTTGGATGTCCTGAGGGTAAGTATATTTTCAATATTTTTTTATTTTTGGGTATTTTCTTTTATGGATCTTTAGATGCTTAGCAAGTCAAAAATACTGGAGTAAGAACATTAGAACATTTTTGTTCAGTGTTGAATCACAATCAATGTCTTTTAAGTAACAAGCACATTAAAGGATCTACACTAGGCACAGCGATTCCCAAAGGCATCTGTGTCAGAGTAGCAATCTGTTCAGGCAGGTGTTAATAGCAACGGTTGTGATTAATTCACACCCGTATCTTTCATACACCCAGCTTTGCAAAAACCCCAGTCTCAGAACAATCCTTTAGAGCACCTTTACTCATAGCATCAAATGAATGATTCATTGCTACATTGAAGAGGTGACAATCACTAGGATAGTGATGACAGTAATATTGAGAGTGATGACAGCACTACAAAGCAAATGCCTTGTAATTGCTCCACTGTTCAATATCCAAGCTCTTATTAAATATTTACAGGGCTGACTCATGTGCTGCTCCAGTGAGCTGTGCTGCCCGGTGGCACAAAGTCGTGAGATGCAACCCCATAGAGTCCACACAAGTCCAGCACACGTAATTGTGTTGAACATCCCAAAATAATAAGCGCAGCAATGTAGGACCATATTAACAAGATTAGGAAGGCGAAGACTTAAACATGTAAGTACAAATGATGCAGGGCTGAGTCCCAGAGCTCCACGGTTGCTTGATTTTGTTACGTAGGAGAAGAGGGCCTGTGAGCTCTGAGATGTCTGCGGAGAAGCTCAAATGTACTGTGTAATCAAGCTTGCTATTCAATTCCTCCTCCGGCCAAAACTTTCACACACAGGAAAACATTGTCTGTGCAGTGTTTGTGATGTATTGAGAGACTGTAATGTAATGTTGGTAATGAGGCCATCCTATTAGGATATATATCGCAATGTTTTATTTAGTACTAAAAATAAAATGAAGATGTCAAACTCTATTTACCAGCAATAATGTGACTTTTAGTGTCTATTTTGCACGTGAAATGTTATGCAATACATTTCCACACAAATATCTTTTTAAATATGTTTTTATTGTATATATGTATATATATATATACACACACATACACACAAAATCTTATATTCTCAGAACAAAATATATATAAAACAGCAGAGGAAATATTTAAATATATATTTATTTTAAATATCTAAAAAAAAATTACATATTTTATTTGCTGTCATTTATAAAACATACAGTGTGTACGAGTGTAATATGTCAGTTTATAAATATAAAAAATATAAATACATAAAATGCAATAATATACTTAATTATTCAATATAGAATTTAAATTATGTTTGCAAATTACACAGCCGATACATTATGTATTATATTTCAAAAAAGTAGATAAAAAAAATCATAAAAATCCATACACACAAATAGCCTATATAATGCACTGATGGGAGGTTGTGACGAATAGGTGGCATTAGTATCTGGGGACTGGAGAAGAGCTTGGAGGGCAGTACAAAATCCAACACAAAATTAACAATCCCTGCAGTGTGGGTGTTGTTGGCTGGGCACTGGGTAGTTAGTGGGGCTCGTGTCATCATGTATAGGTCCAACAGTAAGCAGCGATTTGAAAGACACAAGCACCCCTTCCATATGATCCATGAAGCTTCCTCGAGGTGCATCCCTGGACAGCCGTGCTCTGTTGGCAGCGTTAAGGCCAGCAAGCAAGAAGCTGCAGAGTCAGTCATCTGGGAATGATACTTCATTAGCGAGTCTGAGGAATTCCTCAACTTGATTCTCAAGGGAGCTGTCCTTCTGCTCAAGGCATCTATATAGCGCGATAGATTCATTGTGGGAAAAATAAGAAAGACAAACATAAACTTCATAACATGCCGCTAATCTTTTCTAGTCTGGCCTTCTGTCACAACTCGTTGTCTTATACATGCATGAAGACGAAGAGGAAGGATCAAAAGACTTTAATCAGGAACACAGAATTAGCTTACACACACAAACCCATAGACATGGCCGGACAAACTCAAACTGAAACAGAGAGAACTAAATATAAGAGATAATGAGGTTCACAGCTGAATGGAATGATTAACTTAACTAGGTCACTATGGCAACAAACTCAGGCTGGGAAAAAGTGCAAACAGAAAATCGAATCCAACTAAACATAACTGTGTCTATCTATCTACTTACCTACCTACCTATCCGTTAATTTATCTATAATATCTATCTCTTCTGTAACTGCAGACCATTTTGCTTACTGAAACATCTCTATAAATCTATGCATATCACAGAAAAAGAAAAAAAAGAATTGATTGATTTTAATATTATTCAATAGTGATGTTTTGAAATCTTAAAAGTACGGAAAGTCAAACATTACATGTATAGCTGTGCCTAGCACGATACACACTTTAGAAATAAGGCCAAATGAAAGGAAGAATGATGAAAAAAGCCTCTCTGACATTACCAGTGCAGCTGAGTGAGCTTCTTTGATCACTGTCTGTGCCGTCAGCAAAAACAAATACAAACAGTTGTTACTCCCTCAATACATACCGATCAAACTACTCTGTAACTAAAATTATCTTCAAAACCCCACCAGATATAGATAGAAATTAAAAGCTGAAATACAGAGTGGAGAACATAAGAGCACTCTCAGATCAAACTCTCCCACTTAATGAAGATGTTCAAACACATTCTTCAAAAATGATATTAAAACATGCTCTCTTTAAAGAAAAGATGCATGTGATGAGGTATTTTTTCATAATTTCTCTCTCTTCCAGTTCTGTTCATAAAGCATCACTGGGAAACTGTTTGACATTATGTGAGCATGGTAGCAAAACCCTGACTGACTGATTGAAAAGTGCTGCAGTCTTCTCCCTACAGGTACAGGACGTTAGACTGCAGAGATCTGGTGATGGCTAAAGATGTTGAAATAACGTGACTCATTGCTAATGAGGATTATATTAGCATTCTTTCAGATTGATGAGTCATCATCCAGAGATCTCCCTGAACATGATTTATTCAAGAGGAGATAGGAGTCATTCCTTACACCTCTGCAGTAATGATCAGTATAAGGGGAACATAAGGTCCATCTAGAAGGCAGAGGTTAACAGAGATTTGACCAATAAGTACTGGAACAGTAAAGACAATATTGTTCTGTTTGCTGTGGAGTCTAGAAATCTGTAAATATGATTAAAAGATGAATACGAGACAAAACTACAGAATGTCACATTTTATTGTTGGGTGATTCAACACATAGATGTTTGACCAGCTAAGAAGATCAGCACTTTTATAGTTTCTTCTCCCTGTCTGATGTGAGCATAAATATTGGAACAGTTTCCTCACATGTCTTCCTAAGTGTTCAGCTGTGTCCTGTTGCATTAATTCTTCAGATATTAAAAGCAGGGAATGTGTCTTATCAGTTATATCTATTGCTTCTGCATTCTAAGTTTTGAATTCGATGATGACACACACAAACCAGGATGAAGACAAGGAAACTAGCTGACTCTGAAAAAAGCAAGCAATTTGGATGCTAAAAGGAAAGAGGAAGTCAATTAGGACTATAGAAAAAACAAAGGGCATGGAGAAAACAAGAGTTTGGAAACTACTGGTGACTTCAGCAACCAATGACAACCTGATCGGCTGAGAGAAAAAAAAACAGTACTTGATGACAGACAAATCATAAAAGCTGTGAAAATAAACCATAAAATACATGTCTGTAAAATCACCAACAACCAAAAACAGAAAGCTGGAGTGATGCTCTGTCAATCTACAGTCAGCAGGAGAATGTTTTTACACAGAATTAAAGAAGCTGCACAGCAAGATGCAAACCTCTGATCAGCACCAACAATAGAAAGGCAAGATTCTTCACAAATGTGAGCCAGTAGAGTTTTGGAACTGTGTTGATGGACCAATGAGACAAAGACTGCAAATGATCCTAAGCATACAACCTCATCTGTAAAGCTTGGTGGAGGTGGTGTCATGACATGGGAGTGCATGGCTGTCTCTAGTAAAGGACCTCTTCATTTTAATGAGGTTATTAGTTTTTAAGTCGTTAAATGGGTTAGCACCATCCTACCTTTCTGATTTATTGTTGATGCATCAACCTACAAGAGCTCTTAGGTCTGCCAAATTGAGGCTCTTAGTGGCTCCTAGATCGAGGCTCAAGACTAGGGGAGATCGAGCCTTTTCCATAGCGGCACCAAGACTCTGGAACAGTTTGCCCATTGATATTAGAACTGCCCCTAATCTGTCCATTTTTAAATCTAAGTTAAAAACTTTTTTATTCGATCTGTCTTATACTACATGAAGGGTGATGATGTTGTCCTGGTTTGATTTTGTGTTATTTATTTGTGATTTTGTTGTTTTACTTTGTACAGCACATTGGTCAATGGTAGTGGTGTTTAATTGTGCTTTATAAATAAATTGAAATTGAAATTGACTAAATGTATCATGGCTGTAGCAGAATGCATTTGGAAGGGTAAAAAAAATCATCTTGGCTACAAATATTGCAACTAAATATTAGCTTTTTCCCCGGGCGCCGCAGCATTAATGACACTGTTCACGGTGTGTGTGTGTGTTCACTGCTGTGTGTGTGCACTTTGGATGGATTAAATGCAGTGCACGAATTCTGAGTACGGGTCACCATATTTGGCTGTATGTCATGTCACTTTCACTTTAATCTTTTACATCTGCCTTAAATTCAACTGTTCCAATACTTATACTCACACCAAATAGTGGCATGAACTCTAAAAGTGCTGTCCTTTTTATTGAACTTTCAGATCAATATTTATGCAAAAATCTATAAATTAAATTTTATTTACTTTAGGAGCAGAATACATTGGCTCAGTAAAGGAATTTTGGTAAAGAAGAAAGGTAACGAAATCAGGTAACGAAAAGAGAAATACTGAATAACAGGTTCATTTATAAATCAACCACAATCAAGGATTGGAAGATGGTGCTCCACTACTCAACAATATATTGTTCCTTTAGTTTATTATTCTAACAAGTGCTGGGCTGGTTGTGTTGCCCTTTAAGAAATTTAAGTTTCAAATATCAGCTTTAATTATTTTTGTTAAATATTCTCAAGTGAAAATGTGAAGTTCATAATTTTTCTTGTGCTAACTCATTTGCAAAAAAATTTTTTTTTTTCATGTGATGAAATCATTTCCTGTTTATTCACTTCCTGTTAGTTAGTTCTGCATGTAAAACAATGAGACAGACATGGTGTGCTCTCTCTGATAATCCATTGCATCCACTTAAAAGCATAATTGAGTCATTAATTATCAAGATAAATTCAAAATATTGCAGAAAGTATATCTGTGTATGCTAGCTTAATTACCAGCAAAAACAATACAATAATAAAACCTAAAGTGCTGAAATCTTTCATTGGTTTGACCAATATTAAATTACTATATATACTGTATATATATATCAGCAAGCATTTCTCAGCCCTTATGAGGTGACGACACAGATGAGTCCGTAGATGTAAGTTAATGTAATGCTCTTGTGCTTGGAGGCATAAAGCGGGCTCAGTTCCAGCATCAGCCCAACAGGGATAGATGCCTTAACACACACGGTCAGGTTCAGCAATTACTACAGAGCCTGGAGGCAGATATCATTTCTGTCCATCACTCTGTTTTTCTCTTCCCATGTTGTACTTCTCTCCCATTTAATTTAATACCTCCCATCTGCTCTTTGAATACTGCTACAAAGTGGGACAAACATATTTTGTTCTCAAATAGTATTACTAATAGATGTAATAATTCAAACAATGTCAACTGCATTATGATAAATTCATATTGTGGTCATTGACCTGAATCTTCACAACACCAAGTTCTTGGCACCTGACAATGACATTAGAGTCAAAAAAGCAGAGTGTGTTTGACAGTACATTGCTTCACAGCTGTCATATAGCATGCAGCCTGTGACTTTTGTGTGCTGCTGGAGATGTACAGGGTTTGCTCATGAGCAAGCGCCACATTCACAGTCAATCTGTAAGGTGTCACTTAAGCTGGAGATTTATAATGTCCACAGCATGGTCAAAAATGAACCAGGACTCCTGAAGAAGTGTTACTAAAGTAATGTTACACCCCAAAGCGACCCAAATGTCAAACAACATATACCACACTAACTTGATGAGATTCATACTTGAGTACGTTTCATGTAAAAATATAAAATACCCTTTTTTCTTTTCCTGACAGTGTAAGTAATGTTTATTTAAACAAGAAAATGTGGGACATGAATGTACATGTGATAAAAATATTTTGTAAAAAAAACACTTTGAGGTAGGGCTGTGAATCTTTAGGTAGACAGCGATTAGATTCACATTTCATAGGTTTTCAAATCAAGAACGATTTTTGCCAGTTTAGAACTATTCGATTCAAGTTTTAAAAGTATTATGCATAGGTTAACATTTTGTCACACCAGGGACGTAGCCATAATTTCAGAAGTGACAGAAATATCAAATGCAATACTTTTATGTATGTATGTTTTATTTTTAATTATTTAAACAAATTTACAAGGAATATTTTTATGATCTTTTACTTTGAATTTGCTATAAGAAATCAAATACATTGCTGGACAATAATCTATTATTTGTAATTTAAAATATTTTTCCAACTGGTAACTTTATGATTGTTTTATTACTTTATTAGGTACACCTGGTCAATTTCTTGGTAATACAAATTGCTAATCAGCCAATCACATGACAACAGCTCAGTGCATTTAGGCATCTAGATGTGATGAAGACAACTTGAAGTTCAAACTGAGAATCAGAATGGGGAAGAAAGGGGATTTAAGTGACTTTAAATGTGGAATGGTTGTTGGTGACAGACAGGCTGGTCTGAGAATTTCAAAAACTCCTGATCTGCTGGGATTTTCATGCACAAACATCTCTAGGGTTTACAAAGAATGGTCTGAAAAAGAGAAAATATCAGTGAGCGGCAACTGTGTGGATGAAAATGCCTTGTTGATGTCAGAGGTCTGAGGAGAATGGGCAGACTGGTTAGAGATGATAGAAAGGCAAGAGTAACTCAAATAACCACTGGTTACAACCAAGGTATGCAGAATACCATCTCTGAATACACAACACATCGAACCCTGAAGCAGACGGTCTACAGCAGCAGAAGACCACACCGGGTGCCACTCCTGTCAGCTAAGAACAGGAAACAAAGGCTACAATTTGCATAGGCTTACCAAATATAAGACTGGAAACATGTTACCTGGTCTGATGAGTCTCGATTTCTGGTGCAACATTGAGATGGTAGGGTCAGAATTTGGCGTAAAGAACATGAAAGCATGGATCCATCCTGCCTTGTCTCAACGGTTCAGGATGGTGGTGGTGGTGTAATGGCGTGGGGGATATTTTATGCACTTTGGGCCCCTCAATACCAATTGAGCATTGTTTAAACACCACAGCCACAATCTGAGTATTGCTGCTAACCATCTCCATCCCTTTATGACTACAGTGTACCCATCTTCTGATGGCTACTTCCAGCAGGAGAATGCACCATGTCACAAAGCTCAAAACATCTCAGACAGGTTTCTTGAACATGACAATGAGTTCACTTTAATCAAATGGCCTTCACAGTCACCAGATCTCAATCCAATAGAGCAGCTTTGGGATGTGGTGGAACGGGAGATTCTTCAGCAACTGCATGATGCTATGTCAACATGGACCAAAATCTCTGAGGAATATTTCCAACACCTTGTTTAATCTATGCCATGCACAATTAAGGTGGTTCTTAAGGCAAAAGGGGGTCCAACCGTGTTTGTGTGTGTGTTCATTCTTGACCTAATACAACTTTTAGTCAGTTACCGTTTTTGTCACAAGACTGTGCCGGAAGGAATACAGAGTTGAGAATAAATCGAGAGAGTCTTTATTGATCCAAAACAGGGGTAACTCCAACATGGAACAAAAGAGGAAGACACACGTACTGACTTGTAGACCCGACAAAACTGAACTGAAAGGACAAGGCTTATAAAGACAGGATAACGAAGGGCAGACAGGTGCATGGAATTACTAAATTAATGGGGAGATGGAACACATGGGAAAGAAACTAGACACACCTGAAATTAAATTAACAAACCACAGGAGACAGAAACTGGGTCACGGGGCAGAAACACACATAATAAGTCCAGGGGTGTGACAGTTTTAAGAAAAAATATCTATATATTTTTTTTAATATATTATATATAGTCCGAAAAAAAATGTCACACAGAATCATGAAGTCAATTTCTGTCAATGGGCATTTATGCATTTATCGGAGAGCTCTATTCTCTCCTTCTTTGAATAGTGAGGTCAACGATCTCTCTGAGCTTACAACAAAAGGGATTTACAACATGAAATCTGTCTTCCTGAAACAACCCTCCTTCTCCTACTGCATTAAGTAACCTCCTCCTTTCTCTGCATCACTACAATCAATATGGCACCTCAGAGAGGGACTCAGTCCCCCAAAGCTGAAGATGTACCACAACAGTGTCTATTACTCAAATTTTCCACTTCTGTCTGCCAGTAGTGCCTGCTGGTTTGTACTCATTTTCTACCTCAGTTTTGGTGCAAACATTTTCCAAGTCCTTTAGGCAGTAAAAACAAGGCAATCTCTTGACACCTACACCCTTAACAGCTCACAATATTATCTGACCTAACCCAGGGAATGATGAGTCTCCTGTCAAATTTGAGTCAGGCTTGATAATATGCTGGTATACTGTGGACCAATAAAGGCGACCGACAAATCACCAAAAGTACCCCCCACAAAAAAAATAAAAATAAATTGTATTAGATAATTTATTTAAAAGTAATTAAATTATGCATGGATTATGCTGTTCTTAAATTACACAATTTGACAACAAATGCAGCTGTTTACAGCTCAGCCACAGTCAGTAATTATAGAAGGCAGATCAATATCTTCACACATGCAGGAATGCATTATTGTATTGCACTGAATAAACAAGCTAGCACATCACCTTTATTTGTGAATACTGATGCTAATAGATGTATGAAGCATTAAGGAAAGACATCCAACAAAACACTGCAACTGGTGAGTGGAAATGACTTTCCTAGTGGAGTGTTTCAAACTCTTGTCATATGCAACACATTCAAAATGTCTAACAACATATCTGTCATAAACCGATTTAAGTCTTCTTGAAATTATAGCTGTTAAAATAATGGTGAATCTATCAATCTAAATGTGAGCTCTGATTGGCCAACTGACCCAGTGCATTGTGATTGGTCGAACACCGCAAGCACTCATTGGAAATGTAATGCCCCTTTCCATATTTGCTAGCTTCGTTTATAAAGACAGTTAATAATGTCCTTAGTTTTACCATCAGTTCAAGCATAATTACCAAGGAACAGAGTGACGTAACAGAATGTGATGAAGCTCGTATATGTTTGCAGTGCACAAGCCACTGACTCCACTGTGTGACCCTGTCTCTTTCTCTTTCTCTCTCTCTCTCTCTCTCACACACACACAAAACGGTCAAAACTCCACATTTGAACAGTCAATAGCAAATACTTAAACTAATAACAAAACATACTTACACAGCAGCTGATTCAGAAGAGCCAGATAGTCATAGCAAAGTCAGAATTACTTCCTCTCCTAGGTTCACGAAATGGTCATCCACAAAATGCACTGCTGTTCTGTTGTAAGTAATCAGTAATCTAGTTAGTACTTTTGGAAGGCCAAATAAAGTGCTTTTTCTTTCGTCTAAATACACAAAGCATCTCCCTGACATGACTGCTTCAACACTAACTGCGGTCACTGAAACCACACCTTGTTTCTTTGCATGAACATTTGGGTGGATTTTCGCAAATATTTCCACATATTGATGTAGACATGTAGGGGGCGTGTTTGAATGAGCCATTTAGGGGGGGCATGGCAGAGTCTTAACTTTGATAAAGAATATCTCTTTGGATATGAAACTTTAGTCTTTGCAACTTTATAGATCTTCTTCAGGCACCAAGAGTTTGTATCACTCCAAAGAGATAGGAAAATTGAAAATGCATCATATGATTTAATTAAAACATATTATTATTAAAATGTATATTAAATGCAATTAGCTGAACGTTCTAATACACTTTAGTATACTTAAGTACATTTTTATATGCAATTTCACAATTATTTCTATTGTTTAAAATTTGGTTAAAATATCCTAAATATATTATAAATATATGTTAAAATGTATATTTAATCTAATTTCTATTGAAATGTGTATGTCATGTATTAAAACATATTTGTAATTACTCAGTTGCCATTTAGCACTTTTAAAATATATTAACTAACAATATATTAATGTAATACTAAAAAACACAAAACAGTTAAAATTATAATCGAGTACTTTAAATGTGCTTCAGGTATGTTAGCCAAAACATCAAAATAAGGGTACTTTTTTTAAAGCATGGCAAAAATTATTTAAAAGATTACTGAAAATGTACTTTTAATTTAAACTTTTAATTTGACATTAGTTACAAAAAAGCTTAATAAAAGTGTATTTAAGTGTGTTAAAATAATGAAAATGTACAAAATATATACACACAGAGCAGTGAACACACACACTGTGAGCACACACCTGGAGCAGTGGGCAGCCATTTAGCCATTTATGCTGCGGCGCCCGGGGAGCAGTTGGGGGTTCGATGCCTTGCTCAAGGTCACCTAAGTCGTGGTATTGAGGGTGGAGAGAGAACTGTACATGCACTCCCCCCACACACAATTACTGCCAGCCCGAGACTCGAACTCACAACCCTTCGATTGATAGTCTGACTCTCTAACCATTAGGCCACGACTTCAATACATATATTACAATTAAGTCACAATTAAGTGCCCTTTTTCATAAGGATTCTTATCTCTTTATGAAAAATAATTATGAAATCACAAGGAACTGCATAGATGCTTTGGAATACAACAGGAAATGTAACTAGCCATCTTCTCATATGCTTGCTCATATATTTGCTGTGGGGTTGTTAACAGATGCTCCTGTTGTTTTTTTGACCTGCTGAGAATGCACAGACACTTGTGGACTATAATGCCACTTTACAAGATGTGATTCCATTAGACGTAGATCTGTTTCTTCTGATAATGTCTGCTTCACTGAAGGCATATGTCTCCCCTGTGCTGACTATAACAGTTCCCTACAACAGTTGATGCTTAAAGATAGCTCGAAACGAGCCATGGAGTGTCATTACAGGTACTGCCGAGCTCTATGAGATGGAGAAACTATCATATCGGTGTACCAGGAATATATAAACCTTTGGAAAGCCCCTGAGTGAGACCATTACTGCTGACTGAACCGTACTGCAGCAGCGCTCTGGTCTCTGCCAAAAAATGGACGAGGTTTATTGGTAGATTCAAGCCCTATGAGACAGTGGTCACATGATAGCTTGGCCCCAAGCAGAACCCGATGCACGGAGCATCAGTTTCCTTAGTCAGCACACACCATAAGTCTTAACCTAGACAGTATTAAAATGTTGTGGTGCTCAGAGTCTTCTGAACTGCAGCCATGCATGTGTCTTACTCAAATGAATGAGTGTGACTGAGCCAAAGAGAGGGAGATGAGGACAATTTGTATGAATGTTTTATTAAACAATTCAGACATGCCTTAAAGGAATAGTTCTATCAAAACTGAGAATCCTGTAATTTTCTTTTCCCCATGAGGTTCCGAACCCATTAGATGTTTTATCTAAGGAACATGAAGGGAAAATGTTGGAAATTCAAAGCACTTTATAGTCTATAGGGAGAAAAATGCCTGGAGAACTGGATCAGTGAATGACTCTTTCTTTTGAGCTACTTCTTTTCAAAGAACTAACTGATCTCATTCAAAAATCTGATTCATTCAGCAGTGTTGTTATGTTAACTTTTCATTTAATATCTAAAAAACTTAAATTTAAATTAAATCAGTTTAGGCTGCAGTACTAAAATGACAACTTGAAATGAAAATACATAAAAACTTAACATAATCATTAAATAAATACTAAAACTGAAACCCCCCAAAAAAAATGCATAAGCTAATTCAAAATATTAATAAATACTATAACCGTATATCAAACATAAAACAATCACAATGAGAAGTTCTGACCGATTCATTCACAGTTCAGGTGAACATTCAGCAATTTTGTAAGAACTGATTACTACATAATATAAATTAAGAAAAGACATACATATGTGAAGATTCTTGAAAGTACATTTCGTGTTCCACAGAAGAAATTAAGTTATATGAGTTTGGAACAACATGACAGTGAGTTTTCATTTTTTGGATCAACCTTTAAATGCCCCAGAAGCAGTAGTTCTTGCTCTCTCTCCTCTCTCAGTCCCACAAAGATACACTAAACCTTAACAAGCCCACACACCAGGATTTATGCATAAAAAAAAAGAAGTACAAAGCAAATTTATGCACCAGCGAGAAGAACAAGAGTCTAAACTGCAGCTCTGTTTCACTAAAACAAAAAGGCTCTGATGAGCACAGTTGGCTTTAACATGGTGATTAGTCTAATGCTAATTCCACAGATCTAAAATAAATCCAGTCCCATTCATACAAAACATTAAACATTGATTCACTGACACTACACAAAAAGTACATCCACAGAGCTGTGATTAGCACAAATATGACTAAGAACAGGCAATTAAACTCAGTTTGTGTAAATCCGCTAGTCTTTATGAGTTCATATGGTTCATTAATGCTAAATGTCTGCTTCATCATAATTTAGTATTAGCGGGATTTTGGTTAATGCAGTACAACAGAATACCACACAATGCACCATACTGTGGCACTGTGAGATAAATCCACAAACAACACAAGACTTCTCCCCATCTGCTGTCATTTGTGCGCACCGAGAGAAATATGACAGAAATTCAGACTAACCCAGAATAATGCAGAATAACCCTTGCAATAAATCAACAGCAAGCTACTACACTTCAGGAAAACGATCAGCGCTGCGCCTCACTACTGCTAAAACTGATCTGAAGCCAGCTTTGCTTTATAAGCTAGAGTCTGCCAAATTAAACCACCTTTGGTCAGCTTTCCAATTAAAACTTTAAAGTTAAATTGTGTAATTTCTGTAAAAATGAAAAATACATTTTGCAAATAAAAAAATAAAGGCCCCAGCATCCCAGCAACCCCACGCAGAACAAGTGGACAGACAGACAGATAGTTTTCATTATCTTGCAATTATATTTATATATTTTACTGAAAAGCAGGACAAAAATATTCACTTAAGAACATATTTTTTTGCAGTGATGTTTGGAAAGCACACTGTTTACAGTCCTCACGAAGTTGACCTACAAATGGCTGACTCATAGTTTTCTCTGCATATTATACTAGAATATAAAGCAGTATTTTAGTATCAAAAGAATTACACTCAACATTGTACTGTAATCTAACTACCATTTAATTTTTGTTGTACTGCCCTATATGCCTCTTCCTAAACTGTGCATTCAGCTGTGCCACTGTTTCCTGTTTACTCACTGATGCTGTTTTTCAGCCTCCTGGGTGGCTCATTTTATATTTCATCCAAGAGCTATAGTCACAGCCTGGTTTACTGTAGCACATTCTATCAGCTAGCCCTGTGGATCTGTAGAGGATTACTGATGAAACTGCTCAGTAACTCAGAAACTGACCTGCACTACTGCTGGACTACTACAGAACTTAACTTTGGAGAAAGTACTCTGAAAATAACAAGTGACTGGGTGATGAAGAGCAAAGAGGGGCATTATGGTTTCAAAGCAGAAGCTTATTCATTTTTGATTGAATGTATAGCAGCTTAGAGAGAGAGAAGATTCAGGAAATGATGTCAAAGATACATTGCAGGTCTTATTAGGACATGATGCAAATGTTTTTCTACACAATAATTCTGCAAAGGCAGAAAATTGTTTTATATACAATTATGTGATGTTATATGATACTATTAATGTGTCTGCAATGCTTTTAAATAGCACTAAAAGTTTGCTGACTGCCCTAGTTGGTGAGAATGTAATAAACAGATGCTATTTTAAGTGTATTCCCTACTGGGAATATCAGCTTAAACCATAAAGTTTGTAATGGTATTAACATAAAAAAAGCTGGAAGCAAATTATTTGAAGTTAAACATGTTCTAATGTTTGGACTTTCATTCTGAGGCAGCAATTCACTGCAGAAGATCAATTAATGAGCAAATTATGTAATGCTTAATTTCTTCAAATCTAATTTTCCAAATCTTAAATCACACTAGCTGACTAGATATTCTTTATATAAGAGTTGTGTATTTTTACATTTAAGTAAAATTATGAATTTTTAAAGAAATCCAGACAAAAAAAAAAGAAACTCATACACATTTTGCATGACCTTAGTGTGAGTATATTTTTTTAATAAATTTTGTTAAAAACTATGCGAACAATGTTGAGTTTTAACAAAAATTAACATTAATATCAACCAATAACAGGTATGGCACCAATATATCATGCATTCCTAATCTCCATACGCTAATCAACCATTTGAGGCTTAATCTGTCTAGTAAAGCATCCACGAAGCAAGGAAACTATTAAGTGATACTTACAGCCCACCATCATCATGGCCACTGAGAAGATCTTCTCCCCGTCCGTAGTAGGTGCAATGTTCCCAAAGCCAATGGTGGTGAGACTTGTCATGGTGAAATAGAGAGATGATATGTAGAGCGTGTGCTTACTGGGACCACCTTCCCACTGGCCAGAACCGCTGTTATTGTAGCGGTATGGTGTGCCGATGCTGATAGCTAACTGATAAAGCCAGCTGTCTGTCTTGATGCTGTTGGTGGCTTCGTCTATGACCTCGTAATCACCAATGCTGTACCAGATGCAGGCCAGCCAATGTGCCACCAGACCAAAGACACACACCAATAAAACTAACACCGCAGCACCGTATTCCAGGTAATGGTCCAGTTTTCGTGCCACACGACCCAGACGGAGCAAACGCACCACTTTCAATGAGCTGAACAGGCTGCTGAGACCCTGGCGGAGAAAAAGAGAATGTATCATTAAAGATGAGAACAGCACACTAGCTGACCTGATATTCTTTATATAAGAGTTGTGTTCAAGTCATTGCATGTATCAAAATACGTTTATGAATTTTTAAAGAAATCCAGACAAAAAATGCAGCATATTATTGCATAGTGTTGGTTGGTTACATGCTTCTCTGTGTGCAAAGTAAACAAACCAAGCCAGAAAGAAAAACATTCATGGTTAAGAAAGAGCTCAACATATATTACCTATTACTTACTATAATATATTATACCTATTAATTACAGGTGTGCGATGGAGTTCGTTCACTGAGAAAGAGCTCAGAAACCACATATTCATATTGGCTTATATTGATAAGGTGCATTTTAAAGGTTTAGTCAGTCATTTCAAGGTGAGATCTTCCATGTTCACATGAACATGAATAATTCCAGGTTGATGGGTGTCATATTTCAGCCTATAGCCACTTTGATCTAACACCTTTCATGTCAGAGGAGGAGGAGAGGATGTATATCAACTGATCCTTCCACACATCCAAAGAGAATCTTTGATCTCATGAGTGAACAAAGTTGCTTTATCGATCAGGCAATTTTTTCTGAATAACAGCTAATAGTTTGAAAGTATGTTATTGAGTCTGTATCATTAAAGGGTGGAATAAATATAGTCTTGTTGGCTCTGAAAGCAAAATAAAGAGGATGCTTTCACTCAGCAACACCCACTCTATCCCTTTGAACAAAAGCTTAAGCATTGCTTGTCAACTTCAGGCCAATGCAGATTATAGATCTTCAAAGAAAAAAGGCCACTCTTATTAACATATATTTGTACAAGTATTCTTAATGTACACACATACAGTATTAACTCATTGGCAGGCCTACACAGAATATGTTGACATTTTCTGCAAGCATTGTGAGAGGAGATCTGTAAAATGGATTTTATATGGCATCAAACTATCATCTATGGTTCACTTAAGTTCATAGTAACAGAGGTTTGATCACTGGAGTTTGCTTGCTAAAAAGGTGCTTCTACACAAATGCGATACCCAAATGGATCAGGAATCAGATCGTATGACCCAACTGTGTGCACTCCCACTGGCTGTAGCCACAGCACATAGCTGCTTATTTATTTAGCATCAACAGTGACTGCTATCTCTCCCACTGAAAACAAATAACTGGGTCCAGGGTTAAGGGGTGGTGATATTATAATAAGATCTCCTTCCTGAGTCACTAACGGAGCGAAATCTGAGCAGCTCCTTTTTTCACATGTTTGCAGAGAAAGTTACTGAGTTCGTAGATGCACCGGGGCCCTGATTATAGCACTTAAATGCTGAAAAAGTCAGATTTCCATGATTTGTCCCATATGACAAAAAACTTGTCTAATTCAAGTTCTTTGATTCAACTTGTATGTTTCATAACTAAACGTTTCACATCTTCTAGAGGACAGCTGGAAGGTTATCTGCAGGACAAAGTGGAACAACACGTTCTCTGCAGACATTTGAAGGAATTCACTTTTTAAGCTGGCAGAGCAAAATTTATGGGGTGAGAAGTAAGTATACCTAACTGTTGCATCCTCAGAAGCTTTGCACTGTCAGCCCAGAAATGTTTAAATAGTGGCCGTGATGTGTACCTCGGGTTTAATTAGCATCTCCTCCACCGAGGATTTCTCCTTTTTTTTTTCAGCTGTCATACAATCAAAAGGCTAATTTCTCAAACATGCTTCATGCTCCTGAAAGTAGCAATTTTCCCTAGACACTGACACAGAAGAAGGAGGGTAAAAATAAACGTGTTCATTCTGCAATATTGCATGAAAACCTAAGACTTTTATTACGCTAGCAAAAAACGGATGCTAATTTTGCACAGTCAACTCCCCAGGCGGGGTAGCTCCTAATGGATACTTTTCCAAGTAATTTATCATTTTAAGGGCCTTATTTGCAACTGTGCTTATGTAGCATTTAGTAAACCAATTTTTTTTTTTTTTTAGGCCGAACAGATGAGTAGATATTGGGAGTGAACATTAGAAGGTTATGAGTGCTCATAAATTTTCAGTTAGACGTGACGACCCCAGAGTTGTATCATGGGATAATGGAAGAGAGAAACATTAATGCCTATTGGTGAAACATGCTGCGTGTGGATGTGTGTGTCAGGGCATGAGGAATGAAGCTTGTGCCGTCTAATTTGAATTGTCTTGCATCTAAAATCATTTTAGATAAACAGGCACACTAAGGGGTGTAGCATTCAGAGCAACATTAGCATAAATTAGAGAGCCATTAGTGCTTTTCTGCTCAACATTGAATAGGAGAGAGGTTACTGAACTGCTGCACAAATGAAAAAATGGGACAGAAGGGCCATTAACAACCCAAGAAAGGAGAGTGAACTTACAGGCAACATCGAGTCCTCCGCACGTGTGGCGTTGCGTGAAGAGTGGGCCGCAGCTGGCAAGTGGCCCACTGCAGAAGAATCTGCAATGGGATCCTAAGTCAGAAAGACAGATGCAGACGTTTCAGTTCATGCCAAACTACGCTCACACATGCATATAATAAGCACAGAGATGGACTTCAAGATTCATTTACAGATACTGAACAGCAGCACACTGAACATGTCAAAGTAATTAGTATGAACGGTACAGCAGATGTATGCACAAAGAACGTCATATCAAGATGCTGCTAAAAAAAAAAACAAAAAAAAAGTGGCCCGTAACAACAACAGACCTGTCCTAATATGCACTTCCAGAAAATGTTTTGTGTGAAATGTAGTCACTCACTCACCCTTTATGTTGTATCAAACTGCTATGAATTTCTTTATTTTGTGGAAAACAAAAGATATATACACTATAATATTTATATTGCTCTTCCATACAAAAACTGTATAGTGTCCAAGTATATAGTGGCCGTCAAGCTTCCAAAAAGAATAAAAAAAGATCATGCAATAGTTTTTAGTGAGGAACAAACACAACCAAACTATTGTCTTACAGATGACATATCTTGAATAAGATTTTAGAAAGATTATTTTTTAAACCCATTTTATATGTTTTAAGAATATATCTAATAAGATTTTGGACATTTTTTTTTATATTTTCTGAAAAATATGTATTGAAAAATTATGTAATTTAGCTTTTTTATTTATTTTTATATTTAATCTATATTTTAACCACACACACACTATATATATATATATATATACAGTGGGGCTTGTTTAACATGTCCATCTCAGTCCACCCTAGTCTCTCCTTAAACACACATCTACACAGACTCCAGAAATCAAGCAATTTGTTTTGTCTTGTGGACTAAACGTTAATATATTTTATGTACAATATCTTACTCAGGACAGTACTAAATAAAAAATAACATGCATTTAGTATAACCTCTCTTATTTTTTGAAAATTACTCATATTTTCACAGATTCTGCAAGGGGTGCCCAAACTTTCGAGCCCCACTGTAGATAGATAGATAGATAGATAGATAGATAGATAGATAGATAGATAGATAGATAGATAGATAGATAGATAGATAGATAGATAGATAGATAGATAGATAATATAGCTAGGTTTTTTTCACCCCATTTATTATGTTTTATGAGGTTTATATCTAAAAAACAATTTACTGATGGGGTAAAAAAAAACTAACTTTATTCAAAGTATTATTATTTGATAAACCCTTAAAAGGTGATGATACACGTGGTAACTTTTTTTTTTGCCGTCAAAGGGGAACCAGATGAAAGCATAGAACCCACGACCGATCTAAAGTATCCAGATAGAAATTCCAAGGTCCCAAGCAACAACGTTTGGCAAAAATTTGGGTCTACCACATTGCACACTAGAATTAACACCTGCCAACTCAACAAGTGTCCTGTTGAGGTTGAGGTTGTGGTTTGTGTCAAGTTTTAGAGACAAACAGAGCTCACTGGGGGCCAGTTAAGTATAACATTTCAACAACAGCTGTGTCAGAAGCCATCAGCTTTCATAAAAACAATCTCTGATAAATATATACAGTATGCACAATGTAAACATTCACATTAGCATGTATACAGATTCAGAAAAACACATGCATAAACGCATGGAAAAAACAGATGTTTTACTTAATTTATATTATTCCTTCCATAAAATCTCTAAATACTTTTGAGTGTAAAAGCAATTTAAATACTATAACACTATCTCATTCCTTCTTTATTAGTACTTCAGATTTATTAGTATCTACGGCTGTCTTAAACAAAGATGTAGATCAACTTTACATTTTGATCACTTTGTGAGTGCCTTTCTTGTGCCAAAGAAACATCAAAAGACGTCTCTGTTCCCTCCTTCAGGAAACTTGGGTTACATACAAAACCGAGACGTTCTTAAATGTACCTCTATAGCATATAGGTTCAAAGAAATCTCTTATTAACAAAACCCATTTTTCACTGTATTGGGTTTATAAGCTGCTATATTGCTACGTTGCAATATTTTTATACATATAAAAAAGTTCTTGATACTATATTATAGGTCACCTCAGCTGGTAAAACTGAATTCTCAGCAGTCATTACTCCAGTCTGTAGTGTCACTGCATTCTAACATGTTGGTTTGCAGTTATATATTACATATACACAGTTGCAGTTATATATTATACACACACACACACACACACACAAATGCACATATAGTAAAAAAATAAATTACTGACCCCAAAATTTTAAACAGTATGTATATGTATAATACCATACCAATTACCAACTTTTTGTCTTCTTTTTCAACTCCAGACCAAATATCTGAGAGAGGTAACCTCAGCTGACCTCAGCCTCAACATGCAGATTTCAACCACATCAGGAGTGATACAACTGTGCTGCATGGTCCCAGATGCCACAGGAACACTTTATTAAGATCGGGGCACACTGCAGTTTTGAGACTTCATTGTGTTCCAGTGATACAGAAACTAATGCATTCCAACAACATCGCCACATTGGGAAATTATGCTCGTTGCCTGGGCAACCGTGAACTCACAACACCAGTAGGAATCCGAAGAGTTATTTTATTGGATAAATATATCATATCATGCATGTGAAGATTAATAATGTAAAGAAGCTTAAAGCAGTATCATATTTTATTCTGAATGTCCAGTCACCCAATTTATCCTACAGCCATTAGGACGCCTTTGCCCATTTAAAGTTTTTTGGATGATCACTTCCTTCCTCAGCACTCTTTATTAGTTGGAGACTGATTCCTCCAGATAAACAGATAAAAATATATATATATATATGGCAAGTAAAATCTCCCACTGTACACAGAAGTGCTTTTAATTCAAAACACAGGTGTAAGAGTTTATCTAAAAAAGCCAGCATACTGAAATTGATTTCAAGAATTCTCGGACAGCTCACCACAAAATAAAACAACTTATGAAAAATCATTAATCAATCTCTCATGTCTTTCTAAACCTATATGGATAAGTTTATTCTGTGGAACACGAGAAGATATTTTGAAGAATGTTGGTAACCAACCAACCCATTTTGGTTACTTATCCAATTTTCTTCTATGTTTATATTAACCTTTAAGCCACAGAAAACTGCTAATTTGGCAAACACTGCCACCTGTGGTGAAAATATACCACATCAGCTTTAAGCATTTCTGGTCATTGGAAAGACTCAAGCATAACTTCTATAACATGTCCATCTCAGTCCACCCTAGTCTCTCCTTAAACACACATCTACACAGACTCCAGAAATCAAGCAGCCCACTTATCACTGAACTGTCTGGCTGGGTTGAGAGTGAGACCATTTAGTCTAATGCCCATTTCCGGGAGCAACCACTGGTATGGAAAGCGATGGCAATAATGATATACAGTAGTTTTCACATCAGAGTTTAAGCCTATGGAAATGTTGAATGGAAAGAGGTCCATTCAATCCCACTACTACTTTCTTGCAAGAAAAATAAAGCATTCCGGACACAAAAAAAACATGCATGCAGTACCACTTGCATATCTCACTAAGAAATGGAAATTTATGCCAGAGAATTCCTGTGCAAACAGTAATAACCACAAACAAGATGCATAGATGAATAATCACCAACTTTAGTAACATAGAGGAGGATCAATTATAATGCAAGAGCTGAGCACAGAACATTTGATTGGAGTACTCCATAAACATAACACCAAAAGTAATAAAAGCAAAGAAGATGAAGGTTATCGATTTGTGCTTTGGTCTATAGTTGGTCATTTGAGAACAGTCAGATATGTTATGTCTGATCAAATAAAATGTAAACTAAAAGATTTTTGTTTTGCAGTAATTTGGATAAAATCAATGCATAGAGCAAATGGTTTCGAGGTCTTCTGCAGTTAAATCATCATTAGAGCTACAAAAGTCTTTAGTTACAGTAAGTCATTATGGCAGCATACTGCAGATCAAGAAATAAAAACTAATTTATATGATGAGTTGAGATGATCACATCATTCATCACACATCCAAGTCGGTGAATAAGAAGATATGAACTATGGTTAGGAACGGAGATCTTAAGGAATTTACCCATTCTGGTAACGATTCGGATTCCTCTTAAAGATTCTGATTCCTTAATGGTTCAATTAACGATTCTGAATTTGAGGAAGGAATATTTGGGGGAAAAAAATATGCTATTCTGCAATGCTATGATCAATTCAGTAATAAATATAAAATAATAAAACCAAAAATTCTGGTCACATATTTAATTAATTCCCTTATTTATTTATTTTTATAAAATGCCACTAACAGAACTTAAGTGAGTCATATTAAGAAAAGCTGCTAACTGATTTAGTCAGTAAGAACTTTTAATGTTCTTGAAAGAAGTTTCTTATGCTCACCAAGGCTTTATTTATAAGATTAAACATACAGTAAAAAGAGTAATATGGTGAGATATTATTAGAAATAAAAATAACTGTTCTACTTTAATATATGTTCAAATTTGATTTATTACTGTGTTGGTGAAGTGTCACATGATCCTTCAGAAGTGTTTCTAATATGCTGGTTTGCGGTCAACAAAAATTTAATATTTATTATTAGCAATGTTGAAAACAGTTGTGCTGCTTAATATTTTTCTGTAAACAATGATTTTTCATGATTTTTTGATGAATAGTAAGTTCAAAAGAACAGCATTTATTTGAGATATACACCTGTTATTATAAGTTATAACAATAATATAAATGTCTTTACTGTCCCAAATTTTTTAACAGTAATATATATATATCTGTGTGTGTGTGTGTGTGTATTGCTCAAATAAATGTCTCTCTTTAATGTTGTGCTTACCTCAGCCACGTTCTCAAAGGCGTTGATGATGTCATAGGGCAGGCAAGACAGCAGGTCTATGACAAACCATGTCTTCAAGTAGTTCATGCGTATGAGCTTTGGGTCAGATATGACCTCTCCTCCAGGTCCTACAAAAGTTGTATGAAAGTTCAACACAATATCCACTAAGAAGATGACATCCACCACGCTGTCCATTACCAACCACACCAGGTTGTTCTGTTTGGTCTTAAAGGACACATTGTAGGGCACCATGATGGCCGTGTAGAAGGTGAGGATGAGGATGACCCAGTCCCAAGTGGTCTTAAAGGTGCAGTAGTGCAATATAATGTGAGGTGGAGTTTTAGGAGCCTCTTGCTTGTATTGAGGGAGGATGTCAGAGCCCAGCTGAAGAGCCTTGGAAAGACAGAAACTGAAGTTAACTAAAGTTGAATTAAAAAGACAGCAAGGTTAAAAAAAGATACATAAAAAATTGTCTAACAATTCGTTTTAATTGATTTAAGACAAAACTCTTATTATGAATTTTATTTTATTTTTTGCAGTGCAGCAAGACCACCATGGAAAGTCATGCTGGTCTAAGCTGTTTTTTTGCCCTGTCAAATTTATGCACTGGAAGGAACATATACCTCATGAATTACCTCATGAAAGGGCACCATAATATAGAATACAGTGAAAAGTTTTAGAGACATAAAGCTCAAGTCATCAGTCATTGGACAGCTGAGTCAGCTATCATCTGTCTGGAAGACAAACTATCATTGGGACTGAAGACAAAGGCAGTTGACCTTTTTGTATCTGCATATATATATGTATGTGTGTGTGGGTCAGGTTTTGCCTAGACTGTGAGGTCCAAATGATTCCAAATAAGCAGTTAATGAAGATCAGCTACAAAACCTGACCAGAGAAAGGTTCTTGCAAGGAAAAAAGCTGGATAAAGTTTAATGAAAATCTAAAAATGCAAAAAGACTTATATAAAGGTCAAGAGTATGAGAAAGAAAATGCCATTAGATATCGTTAGTATAAAAACAATAGAAGTCAATGGAAAGTCCAAACCCTAGAAAAACAAATGTGTGTGTGACACTCACCTCTGCCAGTCGTGAATGCTTGTGGCTGACCTCAGTCTTGTTCACAGGTGTGAGCTGCTGAAGTGTACTCCGGTTATTGGTTAATGCCCTGGTCAGCCTGGCAAACTTGGTCCATCCTGTAACAAAGATCAACAAAATGGTGTATCCGCAACAGGAAACAATTCTTTGTCTCCTCTACATTTCTTTACTTTACTCACAAACACAATTTTCCACACAACTAGTAGCGCTGCTGGTATCATGCTCCTCAGCCAAAAAGCCCACGCTGATTTCCACTGAGGCTCCTTCAAATGCTGACGCCAGTGAAAACTGTTCTTCCCCATCCCTTCCTTCCAACAACTCACATATTTTTGTGTAACCATGTCCCATTTCTAAAGTTTGTGCCATCAACATGTCGCAACCTACTCTTTTCTTGCCTTTTCTTTTTTTAAAACAGAAACTGTTATGAACCCTTGGGGGCACTTCACAAAGGCATATTATTTCTTTATGACTTTAAAATGAAAGCATTATGACATGGTGGAGACTTGAAGGAAGATGTTGCGTCCAACAGGGAGCCTCGCTTTGAAGTCATTGCTTTCTCATTAATAAAGACTGATGGGAAGTTTTTCTTTTGATCTCAATAACCCTAAAATCATTTGGGTCAGTTGAGTCCTACAAAGGAGGATCTTCCCCAAATGACTGTAAAAAGTGTATGTGTGCCAATGTGAATACCTTTTTTTTCCCATTAATCTCATCTCATCCAATTTTTTTTTTACCTTCAAGATTGACTGTTTTTAAAAGTTTACAGGGTGGGAAAAGAGTAAAACATTAATAACAGTGTGTCTCTCCCATTTAAGTCACATCTCATGAATGTTTAAACACAACAATACAGTACCAGAGTAAGTCTGAATGCATTGGGTGTCTTGGAGCCACTCTCTTATTACAATAGGGACATAGTGGGGAAGTCTTTCTGCATGGCCACATGAACAATGAACTCAGTGAAGGGATAAGGAGGGGAAATCAGCCGTGTGCACTTATTGGTAGGATGTATGAAAATAGCACACTAGTCTGTTCAAACCCATTCAGCGAGGGACAGCTTTAAGTCAGGAAGGCCGACTGGCTACATTTAAGTTAAAGGAACTTTCTGGGATTACTACAAAGTTAAACTCAATTAATATAAGTAAGGCATTTATGGCATAATGTAAAACTGTTTAAATTGCAATCTAAAGGCCTTTTAGGGTTTATAGCATTATGATGCAATGTTAACAAAAGTTGTAAAATTGGATAAACTGTAAATTCAAATATTTATTTATGTTTAAACATTTAAAATTAGCTTAACATATGGTTTATGTCATTTTAGATATTATAGTGTTACGTTGTCACAAAAATTGTAATATTGAATAATATTGAATTGTAATATAGAATTGAATATTCTTGTAAGGTGTTTAGCAGACATACATGGTACTGTTATTAATATGGATTTAGACAAACACTGAAAACACAGAAATGCAAAATATGACAGTGAAAAAGAAATACTGAAAAAAATGAACTGTGTCACAGACAGAAGGAAGAAAAGGAGAAAAAAACAATGCATGGTTCAGGCCATCTGGCTGTCTTAGGGCAAAGTCACAATGCTGCACAGGCCCCCTAAGGCATCTTCCAGATATAGTTCTTCTACAGGGGAAAACAATGCTAGGTAGACGTGTTGAGCAGCCATAAGGCAAAGCCTCACAGAAATCTCAGTTTGGTCATTGCAGCCTCATAGAACCCTATAAGACTTAAGCTACAATGGAGCATATGTTTGCCCAAATGCACCACATCTGGCAGAATATTTGCAAGCAAGGTCTGCAAGACTGCAACGGTTATACAGACTGCAGCAGTGAAGGAAACACAGATTAAGGCGAGATTTCATTAAGAATCACATCCACTGAGAACAGTGTTTATTTGCACATGCTATTTGCATTGTTTTGCCGCTCAATTCACTAAAGGAATTAAGCAAATAAGGTAATGATACAGATGAACAGACAAATTCTGAATGAAACCTTGTTTGGGGAAAATTTTCGTTGGATTGCTGACCATGACTGCTATGTTATGGCACACTTTCTTCTGGGATTGTGCAGTATTGCTCCACTACTGTGATCCAACCATGATTCAAGCCTGACATATGAATAAAGAGTCAGAACAATCTAAGTAGTTTATTGAAACTTTAGACAAAATCTTTTCAGGAACTGCAATTTGTTTCAAGTGCTGATATTTATATGGCCAAAAAAGTATGAGGAAATTATTTTAATTATGCTATTGAAATTATACTTTTACAGCTATTCTGCTTAATACCTGTTTTCTGCTGGCATTAATGGTTCATCTCCCTTTTATATTTCCCTCTGCAGCTCTGAACCTAGTAGATGATTACCCATAAACACATATTCTTCCTTTCTGAGGGCTGCTAACTACATTCCCTTGAACGTTTACTGGCTACCTCTCAATTTACCCAGGTGTCAATGATAGGGTCCTCAAGAGGTCCCATTTGATGAGCTGATAATCCTCTCCAGGTAACTATCAGATACAGAAAGATCTGGAAGGATCTCAGAGGGTTTTCACTGTTGCCATGGAGCCCATAATCAGTGCTCGTTTTTCTTCCCTATTTGCTATTATATAACATTTGTGCCCCTGTGGGTGAGCCACCACCAATGTGATCATGGTTTAAATGTATGCACAGATCCTTCAAATTCTTGGGGACGAATGCAGTCTATACAAAGAAACCCTGCGTGCATTGCGTGCACTGATGCCTAACGGCGCTTTATTATTTCTATGCAGATGCTTTGCATATTTCATTAAACCACCAGTGCAGAGCAGAGCATTACCAACAGGAGCACTATTCCATGTGATTTTGAGACAGCATACATGGAAACATACATGAATACACACACACACACACACACATACACACACGTTTGTTAAACTGTATATTCTATCACCATACACCAACCCTACACCAAAACCTAACCCTCACAGGAAACTTTTAGCATTTTTACTTTCTCAAAAAAACTCATTCTGTATGATTTATAAGCGTTTTGAAAAATGGGGACATGGGTTATGTTCTCATAAGTCACCCTCTCCTTGTAATACCTGTGTCATACCCATGTCATTATACAAAGTTCTGATGTGTCCTGATATGTCACAAAAACATGCACCCACACACACACTCACACACACACACTCACACACACATACTGTACTCTTGTTTTAGCTCTATCCTCTCCCCAGGGGCAGCAGTCACATGGAATGAAACTCTAGGGAAGATCTCGATTATACAACTAATTACAAAATACCTGTAACGCAAATAAAACTAAAAGCTTCACTATGCACAATGCATGTAATTAAAAAAACAATAAACCAAAGCCTGAATTAAAAAGAACAGTTCAAATCAAAACTGTTAGATAAAAAAACAGTAATATGAAATATTATTACAATTTAAAATAAATTTGTCTATATTAATAAATTTTTAAATGTAATTCATTCATTTCTTCAGTATTACATGATCCTTCAGAAATTATTTTAATATTCCAATTTGTTGTTCAAGAAACATTTCTTATTACAATCAATGTTAAAAACAGTTATGCTGCTAAATGTGTGTGGAAAATGTGATTGAATATCACATTTAGAATACAGATTTTTTTATTATATTATATTTTTCACAAACCCCTGGTTAAAAAAGCCAGAACCTTACGTGATACTGACTCTTCAACCATAAAGGAAACAGCTCACTTACAACCTCTTTAATGAAGTAGCAGATACTGTATAGCCCATCACTCTCATTCCAGAAAGGTCATCAATCATATCATTTACATACATACATTCCACTCCCACTGCTAGAGGAACCATATAAAGAACATGTTTATATTTATTGCCAATACAGCTGATGTTGCTGTTCAAAGCCCTTGATGCAGGCTTTCCATACCTGATGCTGCACTCTCTCATCGGTAAATGTGCATGAGCTATTCATGAAGCAATACTGAATACACACCTGGCAAGTGACGTTTAACAAATGCCCCTTTAGAACAACAGATCTCATATTAACCTAACAACAAACTGAAGCGCTGTGCAAAGCTATGAATAATCTGATTGTGCTGTTAATATTTATTAGTGCATCGAGGGTCAAAAGCGGCATTGATTAACATTTTAATAAGGGCAAATAGTCCTTCATTTACAAAGTAATCATTGTGGGTGATTTGAATGCCTGATAGATGCTTAATAAAATTTGTGGGTTGGTGTGATGATAAACAGCTTTTATTCTCAACATGGGCAATACTAAGGCTCATCTATGCCAAAGTAAATATGAGCGCAGTCACCCGTGATGCATAATTTTCTATATTCTGAAACATTTTTAAAAAGCTATATGGATATGTATAGCCAGTATAATTTCCATTGCACAAAATGTTTTTTATAGTGGGAGAAGGTACTTGAAATATTTATCAAAACTTTTAGTTCTTTTAAGAACTGTTCAGCGTTTGCTACCATAACTGTCACTAAATGCAGAATGGTTCAATTTCAGCACTGCCTGTTCATGGGTGGTCTTTCCATTTATCTGTTTCAGAGTGATACTCGCTGAACTCACTTCCTGTCGCTCTGTACACACCCACTGACAAGAGTCTCAGTTGGGCACAGGTGCCCTGCCACAAAGTGACAACAGCTGCCATCAAGAATCTGAAGGGAAATATTTATATGTGTGTGTGCACGCGTGTGTGTTTAAAGAGCTCCTGTGTGGGCTAGGATCACTGTCAAAGGACAAGTGCTTCAGTTTAGCAGTGGCAAAAGCTGAAAAGGAAAATAGCCACTGGTTTATATGAGATCGAGAGAGAGAAAAGCAGAAAGAGTAAGTAAATGGTGGGAAAAGTTGGGTTTGACAATGCCCATCCATCACAGATACACATCTAGCCTATTCAAGGAACCTCTATGACTGACTGCAGTGCTAGCCATAAGCAGCACTCTCCAACATAAAGGGACAGCTTGTCTCTCTCATTATACTACCATGTACTATTGTGCCAAGCAGCATGCAACACACAAATATCCCCAGTTAAAACATACCCAATTGACCCTAATTCAATATTTTTGTGTGGTTCTCCAGTGAAAATAACTGAACATCCTTAAAGGGGGTTCAATGGTGTTTGGTGTATTCAGAGTTGTTCACAGTGTTAAAGAGATGGATTCTCATGCTAAATATAGCCAAAGTTAAAAAAAAATAATTTAGAAGAATGACTCAGAATTTCTGTGCCGAGAATCTTACTTCCGGGTTGGTACAAGTTTCGGCTGTTTACTAAAAAAAATAAAGTCTTCTGCAGCAAGGAATTTGCATATCACCGGAGTTCATCCACTCTAAAGTACCATATCAATGCAAAGCATCCAGGAGTTAACGTTAATACGGAGGTACCACCTAGCACGTCCAATGATAACTTTAGCAGTCAACGTCATCTTCAAGATGCCTTGTTTGTACAGTGAAGAAAATCTTCTTCCTGAAGCTCTTTTAAATGTATTTTCTTAGCATATTGGGTCATATTGTTGATTGTTATGGCCATTATTTGGACAATGAAAATAATAATAAAATAATTGTTTAACTTTAATGTCACTATTATTCATCATTGATTCATTTGAATTGAAATATTTGATACTTTTACAGGAAAAATTATGTATGCGATTAATTTAGATTTATTAATCACAGAGTATGTAATTAATTAGATAAAAATGTGTACTCGATTGACAGCCCTAATATATATATTCCCAGGTAAATATTTTTTTACTGCACAATAAAAGAAAAACAGATAAAAATTATTTTATTATAAATATTGCAAGGTCTAACAAATCTCCTTTTCATCCAGATTGCATTTCCCATGCAACCATTTGACAAATGTGTTACATCATTTGTTTGCTTTTCCAATAGAAAGTCAAATTTACATGAAACAAATGCATTTTTTAATAAAGTGTGTGTGTGTTAATGCAATCTCTACCACCAGGCTGAAAAAAGCAACCCTCAAAATAAGATTTAGAGTTCTTACCTCTGGTGGTCTCATCTTCAATGGGCTGCTTGAAGACAGTGATGTCCTTAAAAGTGCAGAGGAACAGGACCACCTTATCGTTCTCATTCCTTATGGGGGCTACCTGCATGTAGAGCCACACAGGGGTTCCTGACAGCACCGGATGAACACAGTGAGAGAGGAGAGAGGGTAAGATGAAAGGAAAGTGTGAAAAGTATGTGAAGAGAAGTGAATTGAGGGTTTAAAAGAAGTCATGACCAGGAAGTTAAAAGACATGGATGAAAATGATGAGAATGGTGAGGGAAAGTGAAAGTGACAGAGAGGTCCAATGGAAGAGTAGGAGAAGAATAAATGATGATGTGATTATTGTGGTGAATGAAGATCGCAGGAGAAAGACAGGAATTGAGAAAAAGGAGGGAAACAGGAAGATCACTGAGACCAAGGTTCTCGATTCACCTGTATGAGGAATATACCATGTAACCCATGTGCCTAATGGGTCATTACATTTGAGCTTAACAGGTCAGCTTTATCTTAAAGAGGCAACATGGGGAGATTTATCTTTATAGTAGCTGCATTAGAAACATTCAAGAATGGAGAGGATGCAATTGTGCCCAAAATGCAAGATGCCTTGAGGTGTAAATGATCAAATAACTCAAAGCAAAGATGTGAAGTGTTTAGGGATGGGCATGAGTATCCAATGATTGTTCATGATCATAAATTTCGTGACTGTTAACAGAATCTGGGTAAGGAGATGAGAGCACACACATACACAGACACAACTCGACAGCTAAACCAAGCGTGACTAAATGGAACAGAACACGGGTTCTTCAGACTCCTTAAAATAACTGATTTAACTTGTAACAGCGAATTGTCACAATGTTGCATCTTAGCTGTAATTAATGTCAGACTCATTAAAAATGGACATAATAATATAATATTTAAGCATGTGTAAAATGTGTCTAATTGTGTCAAGAATCGTAGAGTGTGCCCCCAGCTTTATGTCAAGCAACCTGTGGTGAAAATAGAAAATGAACCACAGGCCAGCAGCGCTAAAATATAACGCGATCCAACAACCAAACTTACTCATGACAAACAGAAACATTACATCAGATATTAAGTATCTACACAATTGAGAGTACTTGAGTAGTCTAAACAATTTAAATGCCCAAATTTCAAGTAGGACTCTTTTTTTTACAGAAGTGAGGAGAAAGTTTTTAGAGGAACGTAGTGCCTCTTTTGCCTCCCTTTAGCTCATTGAGTTGAAAACTGTGCCATAAAATCAGACACTTTCTGCTGGCTGTTTTGACATTCATGCTGTGTTTGCAAATGAAGTAGAATAGATGTAACATCCAGACACACTTTTCACTGAACATATGTGCTGTTTGATACAGTGCCTGTATGTAAAAGAAGAAAGTCCAAAATAAACAATAAAGTGGGGTCTATATGTTTTTATCACTTTTATGTTGATTAACTTAACACAATATAACATTATAATCACACAAACAGAGTTTTTACTGTTATAAAAACACATATTTGTGAGCATTGGTGGAACAGAATGTGTCAGAATAAACATATGTGTCATCATTTTAATCTGACCAGTTGTGAAATCTTGTGTTGTGACCCTAGTCCGGGCAGTGCCATATTTCATATATCAACTTTTGACAGGAATGAAAAAGAGGGTTTGATGACTGAAGAATCAAACTGTTGTTTAATAACATATTGATTGTTCACTGATTAAATGTCTGGGAAAAAATAAAAAAATGTAAGTTCAGAATTGCATGGTCTAGGACCTTTATACAGTGTGTGCCATTGTAAATACTTTAAGTCTATCCGCCCGCCACATATATATATATATATATATATATATATATATATATATATATATATATATATATATATGAAGGAATTTTCATTCTTTTCAGGAACTCGGCTTCCTACATCGACACAATTGCATCTCTGTATTTTCCCTTTTCCACTAGAAACAGCAGGCAAAGTGAAAGAATTGTAGCTGGGAATACTCACTGTTCTTCTTATAGAGCAGCACTTCAAAGCAATTGGACTCATAGTTATCAAAGGTCTGTCTGACTTTGTCTATTGTCTTCTTGTCTGTCAGCTCGCCGTACATGAAACTGCCAGGGGGACAGAGAGACAAAGGATGGAAAGTTGAAAAAAGGTTTTGAGAGTGAGAGAAGTGGGTGGGAAAGGGAGAAAACAGGTGATGAAAATGAGCAAGACAAAGAGAGCAGAAAAAGAGAGTTAGGGGAGTGTGCACACCTGTGTGCCACACACATCCAGCGAACTCTACCTTGTCTTTCACTGTCAGTTAATTCACTGAGTGTGCACAAGGGCTGGTGGCTGATGACACGGGCTGTCAGATACTGCAGCCGCTCTATTGAACATGTGGAGGCTGGACAAACAGTAGATGCCGAGCCTCACTTCCGACATGTTCTACCCTTAAGGTTATGTAAAAGGAAGGAAACATTCAATTTGAAACAGTTCAGGAAAGCAGCAAAAGACAAGGTATTCTTGTGTGTTTAGTGCCTGAAGTTCTCTTAAATGTTTGCAAATAATGTGGCACCACTGGGGTTCAAAAGTCTAAGACCACATAGAAAATCTGGCAGTCAAATTACAGCCTGGAAAAATACAAAAAGTTTTTTAGGGGGGGGGGGGGTGATGGGGGAACTAGTACAACATTTATAATTCTGGCCTATTTTTTTAATTAAGTAAATCTGTGACAATGATCATTTCAACATCTCCTAAATTCATGCTGGAAGAAATACAGAAAAATCTGAAATTCATGTTCATTTTCTAATTCAGTTTTTCACTTGTTTGGCTGATTATATAAAATTTAGAATAAAATGTGCATACAAAAAAAAAAAAAATTATAGTATTACTAGTGGTATCAGACTTTTGGATAATACAATTTAATAATGATAACAAACAAGTCAGAAGATTCTTTAAATTAACATTTTAAAAAATATTTAAAAAATTTAAGACAAAAATGTTCAATAAACCATGACAAAGCTGTAGAATTGACAAAGAAGACTTAAGACGTGGAATGAAAATGCGTGGTGGATCATTTCATGAAGTCCATTTTCATGAATTTTACTTTGTGAATTTCATGACAATATTAAAATGTGAATGTGGTCAATTGTATTCTATTTTTTTTTTTACTTCAGCTTTTTACTTCATCTCCATCCTTTCCAATCATGTTATAATCAAAATGAAGTTTATGTGTTTGAGTTTTCAAACTTTCTCTATCTCTAACTTTCTCATCTGTTGTCCATTTCTTTCTTAAGTGGACACAGGAGGACAATGCTCTACAGTCCTGTAATGTAGCGTTTATAGCAAATTACTACAATCAAGACTGGGTGACATTGAAACCTCAGCTTCCAAAAAAAAACACAAATATATAGGTAATTATGGTGCATTTGAGTTTTGTGACCCTAAGCTACTCAGAGACTTTTAGTATCAAATCCTCAACCATATTGCTTTAGCTGACAAAGGCTTGTGCCAGTTCTACCTCTAAAATTCCCCTTGAATCCTGAGTCAATCTGGAGTCATATCACAGTCTGTAGGCAGATCCATATAACTGCATGGAGGCAGAGCCAAATCGCTGCAGTTGGTATTTCTATTTCTACTCTGATGATTGGCATCTTACTGAGCATATTTAGCACTAACAAGGTGTTCGGTGATGGCTCAGGAGAAATGTGCTCTCGGAGTGGCTGAATAGCACACGCAGATGGCTCAACACAGCTGAACTGATGTGAGAAGTGTGTTGAAGTGATGTGAGAAGTGTGTTTTAGCACCATTAACTCAAGCAGAATAAGAAAATGACACCTATGCGCCTAACACTTCACCAAAATCATTAGCGAAACATCCACAATTGTCTGATGAGTGAAACTAGCAGGAATAGCGGTCAGTTCACACTTGAAAAAGACAAATAATACTACTACTACTAATAATAATAATAATAAATGATCAAATTCTGTCCCTTCTCTACTTCATATTCTGCATTGCATCAGTTTAATAGATTCAGCTCCTGCTATCCGGCAATAACCCCTCTGGAAAAGTTTCTGAGGCTTCGTTTTCGTATCCAAAATAATGTAATTCTGTAAAAACACATAATTTAGTTATGATGCACACTAATGCATTTTTGGATCCTGCATGCCTTAGCCTGAAAAGTTGCGAATATAAATTTGAATGACATCACTGTCTGCCCTTGACTACTGAATCCGGACAGGCTATAAATAGACAGGTGGGAGAGCCACTTACCTGCAGGTGCTGCTCTTCTGCATGACCTCTGCCCTGTGGTAACCAGACAGCTTGCAGAATCCGTCATTACTGTAAACTATAGGCCATTCAACGATTTGCGCATTCCCCAACAAGAAACTTGTCTCTGCAATCAAATATAAGAGGCAGGACGGGAACATGTTTATTAATGTGCATAAATAACTAATTATTACAGTATATTTAGTGTTCGTATTATCGTCAGGTACATCAGTTTAGTCAAACTTGTATCTGTCACGTGTTTGGCTGTAGTAAGGAATTGCATAACAAAGGAAACATAAAGGAATTAATCTGAATAGAAATCTCACAGGAAACATGTAGAGAAACAAAAAAAACATAAAATGTAAAAGTAGACGGACAGGGACTAGAATGGAACTAAGGATGTTAAGAAAACAAAGTCAATCTGAGTAGTAATCTGACTGCACACTAAAATAATAAAATAAATAATAATACAAAATAAAACTGCATTTACACTAGGCAGTGTAAATAGTAGTAGAGGATGCACTGTGTTCAGATCTCAGTGTAAGATAAAGACAATCCAGCTATCATGTCTGCATTCGCAGGCTGATGTCACGCAAAACCCTGCCCCCTTTCTTCCAAACTGTCAAAAGACTTCCAATCGGTCCAAGAGAAAGATCTGATTGTTTATCCAGATAGAGAAGTCACTTGATGTTGCCAAGTGTAAACACGCCATGTCCTGATTGAATCATTTAGATGATCCGATCTAAATGATTTGATAACTGTGATGTAAACGTAGCCTTATTCTATTCATCTGAGATGATCAGACACCTTTTTTCCGAAGGGTAAACACTTCCCTTTGAATGGCAATTTGTTGAGAAGAAAAAAGGCTTGCGTTTCAAGCCCTAATTTGTACTCCATTTGTGGAAACTGCTTCAGTTCATTCTTTTATTTGTCACAATGAATTGCAATGCAGTCTTGGCATCAGTGTAACTGATACACGGTGGTCTAGCCATAGCAGGTGGGTTAAAGCCCTGAACATTGTTCCTGTGAGACTGTGCCATTAAAAAGACTAAGTCATCCTCTCTAGTCTTCATTAGTGAGGCAAAAAGACAACTGTCTTCACCCTCCCAATGCAGGTATAAAAATAGACAGGCAAAGAGAACATTACATCACCGGAAAACAAATCAAAGCTTGTTACAGAAATGTCTGCGACAATACAAATCCTTACACACATAAAGCCAACCACCACAAACAGAATCATCTTTGCTCACACACACACAAGGCTTTTATAATGCGGCTGAGCTACAGTCCTCTCTGGACCCATGCAGTCCTCCCCTGAGGAAAAGAGAAAGATAGAGAGAGAGAGAGAACGTGGCATTTGATACAGCCATTAAAAAAAGGTGGCCACTTCTCTCCTTCATTGAATAGTCTCCATTATCTCTCCTCCTCCCCTTGCAGTTTGCCTCTGCAGGACCAGTTGAAAAGAGAACCGTAAAGGATAAAGTGAAGTGCTGTCCCCTTCAGGAAGGAGAGCTGAGACTCATTACAGTGATCTCCATGCCATGGCTCCTGCCCTCAGACCAGGGGACAATTGTGAGGAAGTGCTCCCTGAGGATGCAAAAGAATGAGATCCTGTTTGCAGAACGGGGCTCGGTGATGTGATAATCATGTAATGCTCTGTCACTGATGATATATCGCATTCTCAGCCAAGACAGCACGTTCAGACTAATAAAGTCTCTGCCAAGAAGTCAAGCATTAATAACTAATACGGAAAAGGAGCTCGAGCAGGCGAGTGGAGCAGGACCATGTACCGTCACATCCACAGCATAACCAATGCAGGAAAGTCGATGTGAGGAATGATGGTGTTGCAATGAAAGTCATTGAAGTTTATATGTTTTTAATTACTTTTTCTATTGATTTTATTTTATTTAGTTCTATTTCTTTTATTTATTTATTTATTTACTTTAGTTTTCATTCACATGTTTTGACGAAGCCAATAAGGGGACATGCAGATGAAGGAAAAGAACAAAAATTATATTTCCATGCTTTTGTGCAAAAAATTATAGTTAATGAAACCAACAAAATTTTTTTACTTGAAATAACTGAAATAAAATAGAAAAAATACAACATATAAAAATAAAGAAGTTTCTCAATGACACTAAAATAATACTGGTTCAGAAAAACCATTACATTTACTTTATATCAAAAACCAAACATTCATTTGTGGCCATTTTTATTTTATTTTGTTTACAGTTTTCCATGAATATTATGAATTGAATATAATTTCTGTTTTTCGCAGTCATTTTTTTGTTTCAATTAACTATAAGAACGCTGATTGCAATAATGAAGTGAAAAATACAAATTATTAGAGGAGTCATATTATGCCCCTTTTTTTTTTACAACATGTAATATAAGTCTCTGGTGTCCCCGGAATGTGTCTGTGAAGTTTCAGCTCAAAATACTCCACCAATCATTATTATATCATTTTGAAAATGCCTATTTTGTGTGAAAGCAGAAACGTTCTGTTTTCAGGGCTGTCTCTTTAAATGCAAATGAGATGCTGCTCCCCGCCTCCTTTTCCAGAATAGAGCTGTTGCATTACAGCTCATACCTGCTAAAAACATCAGTTTGGGTTCTCATTATCATGTTTATCACACTGAAATCATGCATTTTAAAGCAATGTTAGTTTAAACTGATATATGGTTTTCTAAGTGTACACATACAGAAAGCGGTGGTCACAGCATGTGAGTACTAAACTAAGTTCTCATCCACACACAAGTTTACGTTAAAAAACACACATGAGTAACAAAAACAGTTGGTTATGTCTGTTAAGGTAACCTGCTGGGAAATAATCTGTGTGGCAGCAACAAAATAAAGTAAATAAATCAATAAATCCACTGCTCTATAAATCTCCTCTGAGCCTGGAACTCAGTGTGTGGTGAACAGCGTTCTGTGCTCGGCTGTGCAGCCAAAGGTAGAACAGTTAGTATGTTTTGCTCAAACTTACACCATGGCATCAGAACTGGTAAACCATTGTCGCTTGCAAAATAAAAAAAATGGTGTAATGGGCGGAAGCTCACAGATTAAGGGGCGGTAATATTATAATGAGATCCCTTTACCACGTCACCAAGGGAGCGAAATCTGAGCGGCTTGTTTTCTCAGAAGCTTTCAGAAAAAGGCTTACCAAAACAAAGTTACTGGGTTAATCTTTTTCCACGCTTCCTTAGTTGGTCGATGCACCAGGGACCTGATTACAGCACTTCAAAATATTCAAAATCTCTTTTGTGAACTATACCTTATATATATATCTAAGCCAAAGTAAAGTTATGCAATACACAAAGAGCACAGATCCACCTCAAGGCAAAAAGAGTACCCATTTCACATAAGAGGACACAGCTGTTTTGTCTGGCTGCATGTAAAATCAATGGAATATTGAGACTAGAAAGACTTTAATCTTTATAATCTCACTTGAGGCAAATTAACAAAAAGGCTTACCTGTGTCTCTCTTGAATTAGTCTTGTTGTTTTAAAGAGCAGCTTATGTCAGCTGATACAGACTTTAAACAGCCCAAGTGGTTATAACACATACATTGATCACACTTCCAGAGCCATGTGAAGCCTAAAGCAGTCCGTCAGCACTTTATGTGTTTTATGGGATGCAGCCGAAAGCTTATCATATAAATGGTGAATACGAGGCATATTGACAGCGATGAAAGACTTAGTGATGTGCGTGCCAACCCCACATGGGAGGCCAATAGACAGCTGCTATGGTGCTCTCCACAATTCCACAGCAGTGTGTTTACTGAAAAATTAAAAAACATCTCACATTAGCAATCACATGGCCTCCTTTACATATATACACATCATTTTCTCCCACCTTTACATGCCCACTTACACAAACCCATGAAATATCATTCATATATATATATATATATATATATATATATATATATATATATATATATATATATATACTGTATACAGTATAAATATATATATATATATACATAGAGTAAAACACATGTCAATGCAGCATAATAAAATGCACTATCAAAAGTTTTTTTTTTTTTAATTAAGCCAATGTGATGCATTGAGATATTCCAAAATTATTGATTTTTCTTTTATGCCAAAAATCATTAGGATATTAGTAAAGATCATGTATCATGATCATATTTTGTAAATTTCCTACCGTAAATATATCCAAACTTAATTTTTTATTGGTAATATGCATTGCTAAGAATTAATTTGGACATATCTAAAGGCGATTTTCTCAGTATATCGAGTTTTTTGCACCCTCAAATTCCAGATTTTCAAATAGCTGTATCTTGGCCAAATATTGTCCGATCCCAATAACCATACACCAATAGAAATCTTATTTATTCAGCTATCAGATGATGTATAAATCTTAATTTCGAGAAATTGAAACCTAAACACTGGTTTTGTGGTCCAGGGTTACATCTTAGCTAGTGCATTAACTAACATTGTATAACAAAGAACAATGAATTTGTATTTGTTGTATTTATTAAACTTTGTTAATATTCACAAATATTTATTATTAAAATTTACAACTGTTTATTGTTTGTTCAAATTAGATTTGTTCCATTACATAATATTAACATTTGATTTTGATTGTGAATGTATTACTAAGTGTTTATATTTTCATAGATTAATAAATGCTGCCTGAAGAAGTACTTTCACTGTTAGTTCACGTTAACTAATGTATAACTATGTTAACCAATGAAACCTTATTGTTAAGTGTTACTAAAAAAAATTGTCAAATCCACCACAATCATTTCCTTCACACAACTGATGTAAATTATTGTGAGAGAGGGAACATTTGGCAAGGCAAATATTTATTAAAATCATGTGAAAAAACTTAACACACAAATATCAGTTATGGTAGCAAGATTTAATCTGATTGGCTGCTAACTTCCGTTTTCTGATATATACTGTATTTCATTAAACATGCTCCTAAATACCACATAAAAGCAAACTGTGGTTGGTTGCTTCAAGCAGTTTTATTCTGTTAAAGTTTTATGCTCTCGATCACAAAAAGCTGCAACAAGTACCAAGTCCTGATCTTATGCCAGACATCAAACATCTGACCAGGCAAGACTAAAATAATGTTGACAATCAATAAACCTCAGTGTGTGAAAAGATTATCATCACACAATGAAACAGCAATAGCATAAGGTCAGCAAAACCCGAAACAATACACTATTCACACAATTATTCATGCCGCACTGCATGACGGGAGCAAGCAAGTCAGCAAACATTGTTTAATATAAATCAGTTTGTTCTGAAGACTCTCTCAAGACTAGTAGCGACAACATTCCAGGGGAAATATTATTGTTTATATTTCTTAGCACTGCAGAGTTCCAACAAGAGAAACAGGCTATGAATTTTTTTAAGGTTTGACAAAAGAGGGAAGTAGATTTACATATTGCTCTGATGTCTATGCAGAAGAGTCTCTGTTGTCAGACAATTTGTGACCTTTTCTCTGGCTCCATCGCCTCTCGCTGTCTTTCTTTATCTCTCTATAATTCTCTATTCAATTGCAGTGTGACACTTTGTGTGTGTCAGCATTTGACTCCATTACTTCCAGCAAGAGGAGAGATGTCCACGGCATATGCATTGGGAAACAACCACTGCCAATCTCCAGCCGAAGGTTCTGCTTTAAACAGCTTTGAGGATAGCTGTTGATTCAATCCCAAGCGCACAGTCAAGGCTCAGACAGGGTCGGGCGAACTTGAGATTTCCTGAGGCCTAACATGCCACCTTTAATAAAACACTTTTGTACAAACTGCCTAGGTTTGCCTAAGATTATTTTTTTTTAATTTATACATTTATTCAGCAAAGATGCATATAATGTATCAAAACTGACAGTAGAGAAATTTATATCATGACAATTTTAGAAAATTTTAGCATGGTAATGAACATGACTGTTAATGTATTTAGTCTTGGCGGAATAGATCTGCTACGCTGCTGGTGCTGTAGGTTATTGCTGTTCTTGTAGATTATTGCTGCTGCCACTGCAAAGCAAAAACAGGAACTTGGTACTGTCAATACAGTACATATGCTGATACGGTGCTGTGTGTATTTAATACATACACAAGTAGCATATACAGTATAATAACCCATAGCAGATCTATACAGGTGGAGTGTTTCAGAGGAACTCTGAAAGCATGCTGGTAAATGCTCTAGTACAGGTTCCTCAATAGGCGGCCCGCGGAACACATCCGGCCCATGAGAGAATTTTTTTTACCCGCACTCATTTCAAATAATGTTGCCATGGTAACTTCAGCGTAAGCACATAACTGGTGTGTAAATTCAAACGCAGCATCAGACAGTGTTTGACAGTGAAAACATGGCATGTGTGAAGAAAAGATGACATGGAAAATAGATTATTCAAATGTGAATGGACTGAATCATTTTGAGTGATCCCATCTTTGTTATGAAATATGCTTTTTTGATTCACACTGAGTTCACAATTTTAACGTACTACAATTTATTTTAATTTATTTTTCAAGATCCAAGGTAAAAAAAAAAAAAAGTACTTTCTGTATAGCTATAAAGGTCACGCAAAATACTAATCAAAAGCACATAATCATTACCTGAGACTATCGCTGTCATAGTTTACATGTTGTTCCAGCCGCGATGTCGCAGAAAATAGAAACTGTTTCAAAAATATAATATTTTGTTTGTTTGTTTTTAATATTCAACAGGCAAAGATCTTTAGTTTTCTGTATCTGAATACAAAAAAAATCATAATTATTTGAATAAAACAGATTACTTGTGGGGGGTAGAATATTTATTTTGTGTCTATTAACGAAAAACAACAATAAAAACAAAAACAACGACAATAATAAGCGGAAACATTTTGGGCATAATGTAGTCAGTGGCCCTTGGCTTGGTTTTGTTGGCCGAATTTGGCCCTCTGTGAAAACGAACTGAGGACCATGCTCTCGTGAACGCTAACCAGACATTTAAATGAATAGCAGTGAGCTCATTGGCTGCCTTTCCAACATGAACCAATCAGCTTATGCCAAGTAGTTTAACGCTGTGAATATCATTAATTTGTGTCAATAATCCATCAGCTTGTGCCATCTAGAGTATCATGACAGAACTTGGCATTTATATGAATAGAAAATTCTATTTAGGTTACTGAAAGAAAAAAACTTTTTAGTTTCCACAGAAATATAATATTGATAATAATAGTAAACATTTCTTGAGCAACAAATCAGCATATTAGAATGATTTCTGAAGGATCATATGACATATTAAATATAATTTTGAAATATATTCACATAGAAAACAGTTATTTTAAAATTGCAATTATATTTAAAATATTACATTATTATTATATTTTACTTTATATTTGACCAAATAATTGCAATCTTGGTGATAAAAAAAGACAATTTGGAATGGTAGTGTAGATAGTCAGAGGCACTGTTCTTTTTCCTTGACTTTTAAAAGATTAATGCTATATATTTGAATAGGACATGACTGCAAATGAGTTTGAGTCACATGGAGTATTTTATAGTAGTTTTATGATGCTTTTTGGCCTTTATGGATCTCAACAGATCTAGTCCCCATCTATTTGTACTTGGTATATTCTAAAGGGTTTCCACAAATATAATTTTGTGCCCCCCTGGAAGAAAGTTTGGAACGGCATTATGTTTGTTTATTTTTACTGCTGCTTTAAACTTTATTCCGTTTTAGTTGTTCGCTAATTCATCATAGTCTCTGTCAGTAATAAAGATGAGAGAAAGCAAAACAAAACAGTTAAACTTAAGAGAGCTGGTAGTGGATTTTCATACAGCTACCATCCAGGATGGAAAAACAGAGACGGTACAGACCCACAAATACATGGAAATCAATCAAACAGCAGACTGGACTGCATTGACAACACAGCAATGCAAGCAGAAAGACCAGAGAAGCCTGTACTTTCTGAGGGGGCTGTCAGAGAGATTCTACCAATCTTCTGGGCTAGAAAAAAGATGGTGGAGCAACTAGAGTCTGTAATAAATGAATCCACAAGTAAACACTCCCTTCAGCAGATCTGGTGCAAATAGGAGGTACAAAGTGTCTGTCATGCGCTCATCTGCATGTTACTCCTGGTGGTCACTGCAACGAGAAGTTATGTAATTGAACAAGCACAAACATTCTTCTATTTTTGGATCCATTAATATAATGCATCATCAATGTATTTGATGCTATTGCATGGTATGTGTTCCTTTCACTGTCTGCGTGGAAGTATGTTGACGCACCTGCTTCTCTGTGAAAGAATGACTACAGGGAAAGTGGAAGAAGAAACAGATCCTATTAAGATAAACCTATATTTACATGGATTACACCTTAGTAAGTTCCCTAGTGCCTGTGATCTTGGTGAAAACGATTTTCTGTTGGCCATTACAGATCCTAAGCATGTAAGAAAAACCGACTATTTCCCGTACAGATACACATCAGATAGTGGTTCCCTATAGTGAACACCAAACACAACCTGCTCTCTGTTCTCGTAAGCTGTGGTTAATGTAAGATATCACTTTCATTACATCTGTGACTTTCTAATCTGCATTCATATCTCCTCACATGCTTTTTTTAATTATCTTTTTTCTCTGGCACTAGTCTTATGATCTCCTTACTGGTGTTTTTGTACCGTTGTGATGTTTGGTTTTCTCAAACATTTCATTTTACCACAGAAACTCTACTTTATCATTTCTTCTAGCTTCCTTTTAATAGTTTATTGCTAAATTATTAGTTTGTACTCAGTCTCATTTATTTTATTTCTCTTTTTACTGTATTTTAAAATCCCTTTGCTGTGCGTGTCATGATCCTGGTTCCCTTTACCCTTTTCCCCTCCCCTCTCTGATACCTTTTCTTCTCTTCTCTTTCCTTGCACTAATCTTTCTTCTCTCATTAATCTCCTTCAGCTGCTCATCATTGCGCTACTCTTTGCCCGCACCTGTTTCCTCTTCCCCTCTGATTAGCACCCCTACTTCTTTCCCTTTCCTCCCTACCTGCCTTGCCAGATTATTCCCCTAAATACGCTAAACTGGTATGTCTTATTCCCTGTCGTTTTTGTCCCAGTCTTAGTCCTGTTTGTTCGGGGTGCTGTGAGTGTGAGCCTGGGAGTTTAGCCGCTGCTCGTCTCCTGACCTGCTGATCTCTCCCTCTCTACTGTGAGGTTGCGGAGCTGTCCACCGTACTCAATCCGCCGGGGCGGCCGGTGGCTTTTGCTTTCTCTTTTTGAACAAGGACGAGTTTTGGTTCCAGTTTTTCCCTTTGGGCTTTTTTCTGTTTGCATTCCCCATTATTCTGAAGCTCCTGTGTTTGATCATTAAAGACAATACTTGCTCCGCGAATTGCTCTCTCTGGTCCTCTTTCCACACGACAGAATAATCTGGCCAACTATGGACCCAGCAAGAGAGCATCCGATACAGACGGCCGTCGAGATCCAGGGAGTTATGCTGGGTAAACACGAGGAGGAATTATCGGCCGCCAGACAGGCCGTGGAGACGCTGGCGGCTCAGGTGACGGATCTGGCTAGACAACTCCACCAGTTTAGTCTCAATCCGCCAGCCTTGTCCGGATCCGTTCACTCCACGGAGCCTCGCATTAACAACCCGCCGTGCTATTCCGGTGAGTCCACCCAGTGCCGTTCATTTTTAATCCAATGCGAGGTTGTGTTTTCCCTCCAGCCGTCGACCTACTCTGGGGACAGGGCCAGGATCGCCTACGTTATCTCTCTCCTCTCCGGACGGGCTCGCCAGTGGGGAACGGCAGTCTGGGAGTCAAGGGCTGTGTGTGTCGAGCGTTTTTCCCTCTTCAAGGAGGAGATGATCCGTGTCTTCGACCGGTCTGTCTACGGGGAGGAGGCCTCCCGCCTCTTGTCTTCTCTGCGCCAGGGTAAGCGCTCAGTTACAGACTTTTCTATCGAGTTCCGCACTCTGGCAACCTCCTGTGGCTGGAATGAACCGGCGCTGCTCGCTCGTTTTCTGGAGGGGCTCCACGGGGGTATAAGGGATGAGATATTGTCCAGGGAGGTCCCTACTCGCCTGGATGCACTGATCGACTTGGCCTTACGCATCGAGAAGCGTTTCGACCAGCGCCGCCGCGCTCGGGGTCTGGAGTCCGCCCTACTGGCTCCTCCGCCCGCCGATCCCCTGGCACTCCCCTCCTCTGAACCTGAGGCCATGCAACTGGGCGGCATCCGCATTTCCGCGGCAGAGCGAGAACGAAGAGTGGTCAATCGACTTTGCATGTATTGCGCTTCACCTGCGCATTTTGTCGCCGTGTGCCCGTTAAAAGACAGAGCTCGTCAGTGAGGGGAGGGCTTCTGGCGAGCGCAACCACTCTAGTCTCTCCTCCTAACTCCTGTACCACCTTCTCGATCCATCTTCGCTGGCCTGGCTCCTCTGCCTCCTGCAGGGCTCTGATTGACTCCGGGGCCGAGGGCAATTTCGTGGATGAGTCATGGGCTCGTGCGCAAGGTATTCCCCTGAAGGAGTTAGATGCACCCTCTCCCCTTTTTGCTCTAGATGGAAGCTCTCTCCCGAGGGTTAACCATGAGACTCCACCCTTAACACTCACTATCTCCGGTAACCACCGTGAGACCATATCCTTTTTAACTTTTCATTCCCCTTATTTCCCAGTAGTTTTAGGGCATCCCTGGCTAGTACTTCATAATCCCCAGATTAACTGGATAAGGGGTACCGTCCTCTCTTGGAATTTGTCTTGTCATGTCAACTGTTTAACCTCTGCTATTCCTCCTGTGTCCTCTGTCTCTGTGTTTCAGGAAGATCCAGGGGATTTGTCTGGGGTGCCGGAGGAGTATCACGATCTGCGGATGGTTTTCAGTCGTTCGCGGGCCGCTTCTCTCCCCCCTCACCGTCCCTATGACTGTAGCATCGACCTTCTCCCGGGCACTACGCCACCTCGTGGTAGACTGTATTCCCTGTCGAGGCTAGAACGCGAAGCTCTTGAAAAGTATCTATCGGAGTCCCTGGACGCAGGTACCATAGTTCCCTCATCCTCTCCCGCGGGCGCCGGGTTCTTCTTCGTTAAGAAGAAGGATGGTTCCTTGCGCCCCTGTATAGACTATCGGGGCCTTAACGAGATAACTATTAAGAACCGTTATCCATTACCCCTCATGTCATCGGCCTTTGAGGTCTTGCAGGGCGCCAAATTCTTCACGAAGTTGGACCTTCGCAACGCCTATCACTTAATTCGCGTAAAGGAGGGGGATGAATGGAAGACCGCGTTTAACACGCCCCTTGGGCACTTTGAGTATCGCGTTCTCCCGTTCGGCCTTGTAAACGCCCCCGCGGTCTTTCAGGCGTTGGTAAATGATGTTCTTAGAGACATGCTAAATATATTTGTTTTCGTCTATCTAGATGACATTCTTATCTTCTCGCCCTCCCTCCAGGTGCACGTCCAGCAGGTTCGCCGCGTTCTTCAGAGGCTTCTCGAGAATAGGCTGTTCGTCAAGGCGGAGAAATGCTGCTTTCACGCGCGCTCGGTCACCTTTTTGGGATCGGTCATTTCAGGGGAGGGTATTAGCATGGACCCCGCTAAGGTTAAGGCGGTTATTGACTGGCCAGTTCCTGATTCTCGCGTCGCCTTGCAGCGTTTCTTGGGGTTCGCCAATTTTTACCGCCGCTTCATTTGCAACTACAGTCAGGTCGCAGCGCCCCTAACCGCCCTTACCTCTGTCAAGTCCAGTTTTGTATGGACCGAGTCCGCCCAGCGCGCTTTTGACCGCCTGAAGACCCTTTTCACGTCCGCTCCCATCCTAATGACCCCTGACCCTTCCAAACAGTTCATAGTCGAGGTTGACGCGTCCGAAGCAGGCGTTGGAGCTATACTCTCCCAGCGGTCTGCCTCCGATGGTCAGATCCACCCCTGCGCTTTTTTCTCGCACCGACTAACTCCCTCCGAGCGTAATTACGACGTGGGTAATCGTGAACTACTCGCTATCCGCCTCGCGCTAAGTGAATGGCGTCAGTGGCTAGAAGGTTCCTGCGTTCCTTTCTTGGTATGGACCGATCACAGGAATCTCGAATATATTCGTTCTGCGAGGAGGATGAGTGCCCGTCAGACTCGTTGGGCATTATTTTTCACCCGTTTCGACTTTTCTATTTCCTACCGACCCGGCTCGAAGAACGTCAAGCCTGATGCTCTGTCCCGCCTCTTCGATTCCTCAGAGTGCTCCGAGTCACGCGTTCCCGTCATCCCCGAGGGGCGTGTTATTGGTGCGGCCATCTGGGGAATCGAGAGACTAGTCAAACGAGCTCTCTCTCACTCCGCCACTCCCCGTCGATGCCCCTCTAATCTTCTTTTCGTCCCTGCATCCGTCCGTCCGGCTGTCCTCCAGTGGGCTCATACGTCCAAATTAGCTGCCCATCCCGGCGTTAGGGGCACCCTGGCTTCCATAGGCCAACGGTTCTGGTGGCCCTCCCGCGAACGGGACACGCGTAGTTTTGTAGCCGCCTGCGCGGTGTGCGCACAGACTAAATCTGGGAACTCCCCTCCGGCCGGCCTTCTTAGACCACTCCCCATTCCCTCGCGCCCGTGGTCCCATATCGCCCTTGATTTCATTTCGGGTCTTCCCCCGTCGGCTGGAAATACCGTTATCCTCACTGTCATCGACCGCTTCTCTAAATCAGCGCATTTTATTCCTCTACCCAAACTCCCCTCCGCCAAGGAGACCGCCCAGACTGTCGTTGAGAATGTTTTTAAGTTACATGGTCTACCTTCTGATGTTGTCTCAGATAGAGGTCCTCAATTCGCTTCGCAGTTCTGGAAGGAATTCTGCCGTTTAATCGGTGCATCCGCTAGCCTTTCGTCCGGTTTCCATCCTCAGACTAATGGTCAGGCCGAACGAGCCAATCAGACCATCGGCCGCATATTACGTAGTCTTGCGTTTCGCAACCCAGCATCATGGTCTGAACAGCTCCCTTGGGCAGAATATGCCCATAATTCGCTCCCGTCCTCGGCCACTGGGCTATCCCCTTTTCAAGCTAGTCTCGGTTATCAGCCACCCCTGTTCTCGTGCAAGGACTCGGAGTCCAACGTCCCGTCGGCTCAGGCGTTCGTTCAGCGCTGTAAGCGTACCTGGAGGAGGGTCAGATCCGCTCTTTGCCGTTTTAGAGACCGGACCCTACGTACCGCTAATTGCCGCCGAGTCAAGAGCCCTAGATATACTTGCGGTCAAAGGGTTTGGCTGTCTACTCTTAACCTGCCCCTCCAGTCGATCTCACGCAAATTGACCGGTTATCCGCGCCCCACCCCGGTCTTCCACCCCCCCCGTTCAGGTTGAGGGATCCCCTGTCTACAGGGTTCGTAGATTATTAGACGTCCGCCGTCGGGGTCGACAGTACCTAGTGGACTGGGAGGGTTATGGTCCCGAGGAGAGAAGTTGGATCCCCTCCCGGGACGTTCTGGACCATTCGCTTATTGATGATTTCCTCCGCTCCTGCCAGGCTTCCCCCTTGGGAACGCCAGGAGGCGCTCATTGAGGCGGGGGCACTGTCATGATCCTGGTTCCCTTTACCCTTTTCCCCTCCCCTCTCTGATACCTTTTCTTCTCTTCTCTTTCCTTGCACTAATCTTTCTTCTCTCATTAATCTCCTTCAGCTGCTCATCATTGCGCTACTCTTTGCGCTTGGCTTCCCGCACCTGTTTCCTCTTCCCCTCTGATTAGCACCCCTACTTCTTTCCCTTTCCTCCCTACCTGCCTTGCCAGATTATTCCCCTAAATACGCTAAACTGGTATGTCTTATTCCCTGTCGTTTTTGTCCCAGTCTTAGTCCTGTTTGTTCGGGGTGCTGTGAGTGTGAGCCTGGGAGTTTAGCCGCTGCTCGTCTCCTGACCTGCTGATCTCTCCCTCTCTACTGTGAGGTTGCGGAGCTGTCCACCGTACTCAATCCGCCGGGGCGGCCGGTGGCTTTTGCTTTCTCTTTTTGAACAAGGACGAGTTTTGGTTCCAGTTTTTCCCTTTGGGCTTTTTTCTGTTTGCATTCCCCATTATTCTGAAGCTCCTGTGTTTGATCATTAAAGACAATACTTGCTCCGCGAATTGCTCTCTCTGGTCCTCTTTCCACACGACAGTGCGTGTATATTTCTCTCTTTGAGAGCATGTGTAGCGTGCCTGTACACCTTACAGTGTGACGAGCAGTACAAAAGAACAAGCTGAGGGTAGCCAGTGGCAGCTCAGATGAGCCATGGTACATTGCATAAACCCCAAATGCAAAGTAACAGTCCTAAGGACATAAAAGAGTGAGAATAAATGTATAAGAATGGAAGAAAATGTATGGTACTACATACTGAAAACAACAACAACGATAAAAAATAATAACAACATATAAAAAAATAGTATATAATAAACTAAATATAAATGTAAAATAATAATAATAAACACTGGCTGGAACCATCACATACTGTATATATTCACTTTATATACATGCAATTTATTCTCAGAACCGCCAGCCTTCAATGCTAGAACAGTATAGCTGTCCTCTATCAAAGAGTGTTGTTGAAATCATTTAATTTCTCAAGTCAGTAAGAACTATGGTATCACTGGTTATTCAAAAATCAAGCTGACTACAACAAGCTTCTCCAACAAACTAAAACTCAGCACAGTTGGGGGAAATATGCACTGCTTTTCCTGTTCTAATAATGATATGTACAGGTAAAAAGCTTTATGAAATTTGACTTTGTTTACCCCCCACCTGTGAGTCTCGATTCCCCTAAGTGGGCTTGCAAGACTCAAACAAACTCTGCTGTCCGCAAACAAAGGAGAAGACCTTCAGGGAGGAATTGGGTTGTAAATGAAGGACAGAGACACAAAGCCTCAGAAACACCTACATAATTTCAACAACAGCATTCGAGAAAGGGTTCATTATTTTGAGGTGGACATGCTGTGTATGGTTATATAAGAGGTATATGAAAAACAAATTCCTTGAGCAATTTAAAATCTTTTTAGACTTGATCATTTTTGGCTATTACATAATTGACAATAATTCTGAGTATTGATAGCGTGGCTCATTATACCCCATTTAACTTTCCTGCCAAGTGCAATTTAAAGCCTGTGGGTGTTAAGGGTTTCAACGAAAACGATGATGGTGTTTCTTTTGTTGTTGTTTTTTTTTCTCCATTATATAATATATATATATATACCTTACTAACTTCATAAAGACAACATAAAAGACCTCAACTACACATCCATTATTTACTACCTGCACATTGTTGGCTATTTTTAGCTGCTTAATCAGATTGTAAATTATTACCAGCTCCACAATTACAAAACGTTTCACAAGGAGAATTTTGGTATGTTCATCATCCATATACTGTATTATCTATCCTTCACTCCTAAATTTAAATCTGTACTACTGTCAGCATGGAGCCTCAGTTGGAGCTGACAGCACATTGGCAGCACATCAGCACAGGCTTTAGATACATTTTTAAATGTACCTAAGTGAAATCGTTGGAAGGAAGACACTAACCTTGCCTTTTAATTACATGCAACTTCTCATTTTTTGACTTGTGCCTTGTACTGATGGCTGTAAATGTGTTCATTCATCCAGATGTAAATGCATGCACTTCCTTGTAAATCAGTTATTTAAAAAGCCTATGACAAGAAAACAAATGTAAATTTAAATGCAAGAATCAATTATCCAGCCCATTCAAGATTCTGTCAGCATATTTGAATTAGTAATGGGATGAAGGGAGGATGTCCAGAAACAACATGAGATCTGCTGAACAATTTCAGCTGCACTAGAATTCGAAATTCTTCCACTCGCTGCATCACTTCAACATTAAACCATGATCATAGTGACAGTGGAGCTTACAGAATATAAATATCAGCATCTTGTTACTACAAAGACTGTGATTAGGATTTATATATATAAAAAAAAAGTGGATCTTTTTTTCTCAAAAGATGCAAGCTCTGCGTCAGATTTAGCAAAGAGTGTGTGGAAGATCCGGAGACCCTCTGAGGTCAGAGAGCTGCCCACGGCAAATGTCAGGGCATGGTATTATGAGCTGAGAGAGCACCACATTAAAACCCACACAGTTCGTTAGAAAGAGCTGTCTGGTCTCAGTGTATACAAAAACACCCAAAATCTGTGTCTTCAACTTTTAAGTTTGTGTATTTATTTGAAACAGAGTTAAGAGTTATTAATAGCTTTTGATGCAGTAATCATGAGTGTGACCTCTGCTGGTGAGGTCCTTTTATACAAACTCCTACAGAACCTGTGGCAGATTCACATGGAAAATATATGTGACACAAAATGACTGCAATTCACATAAGAAGATCTACAGCACAACAGCCAAGAAAAACTGCATCACCTTTAGATTAAGTTTAAAAAAACAAATTTGTTGATTACAAACAACTGAGAACTGAACATGCAAATGCTTCGATTGTGCTTATAATAGTAATTATAATAATGATATAAAAATATAGAATATAAAAAAATATTGTTAAAAACTGATTACACAGCATATATATATATATATATATATATATATATATATATATATATATATATATATATATATATATATATATATATATTCAAAATATCCTAGGTATAATAGTCACATATCCATTTAACCACAATAAACTTAAAGTTTACATGTTTGGTTTAAAGTTTAACAAAAGTAAGCCAGAATGGTTGTTTGTGTGACGAAATAGTTGTTTGTGTGACTCCACCAAAAAAAAAAAAAAAAAAACATCCACGCATTTTTACATGCGTCAATTGACGCATCAAAAAAACGTTTACACGCGTGAGATTTATCCAGACTGAAGCAAAGAGTATAGAATATATTTGACTGTAGGTTGTTGATGTCTTTAAAAAAATATCAAGTCTCACTGACGCATAAATAAAATAATGTTGATAATCGATAGCAATAGTAAGGTAACGTTTTGAGAAGCAATTGAGCAATGCATTGTAAACTGTGTTTAATTACTGTTATTATGGTCAAAGAGTGATTAAGTTCAGCTCACGGCTGTTTTGCAGCTCTGTGTTTTTTATGTTTTACTAAGCACACAATAAAGAAGAGTATGTAGAAGTTACTTTAGGTGCGTCATATGTAAATATTTAATATTACTTTAATCAGAGAAAAAAATAGGTTTTCCATTTTTATGAGAACAAACTCAAGAGATTCACTTTTACGCGTAATTCTGAGCACAATTAAAGTTAGAAAAAATAAAGCGTAAGAGAATTTAAACATTTCTTAAGACACCATGAGACTTTCCCCCTTTGCTTTATCAGGTACTGCAATCTGAAGAAAGCGATCATCTTACCACTTGAGCGACGGACAATATTTTCCAAAAAAGTGTTCTGTGGTGCCACCAGTCCTCTTTTTCCCCCGTGCATTCTGCGATCGGGCAGCGTCGGTCAGGCTTGCGGACTTGCTGGAAGCTGGTCGTTAAAGTGATGCAGGCGGGATGGGAATGTATCGATGGGATGGAGAAGATCATGGTAACGCTGCGCCGTGGCTGACTGGTATGGGTTCTTTGTACCACGTTGCGCTTGCAGTTCTGCAGGCTCCGCGCTCCCCTGGTTGGCGCCTGCGCACTCGCGAACTGTAACACTGAAAAGTGACTGGCACAGAAATCTGGAGAGCGACGCCCGGTACCATGGAGAAGCAACACATGCAACAGATGGTACCTCTTTCGCGCGAATTACAAGAGTTACTGGAAATTATGTCATTGTCATCTTAATTGAGAAAAAGGTAAATTTAACAGTTAAAGTGAGTTACTATACAACTCATGAATTTTAAGGAGGGTTTACGCGCAATCTTGATTACATCAGGATGTAGACTAATATGATGATACCACGTCAATATTCCTTTGGAATATTTTATAAAACTTTTTATGTTTATTCAACAACATTTCACATGGATTACCTTACCTATTTCCTCATGAGAATATCTCCTTCTAAAAAAAAGGTTAGATAAATTATTGATATTTCAAAATCAATCGGGAATTTAATGCTTGAAAAACGAATTTGTTGATATTTTGATGGGGAAAGAAAGAAAGAAGAGTGAGTGAATGAGTGAGTGAGTGAGTGAGTGAGTGAGTGAGTGAGTGTGAATGAATGAATGAATGTCTGTGGCGGTCAGTGGCGCCATATTTTAGGAAATGCAGTTAGATTAGCCCCTCCTGTGCCGCTGGAGTCCCCTGTCTGAGGAGGCAGTGGACAGAGCCCCTATTGTTCCCAGCCCACTCCTGCCTAATATGGAATTCGGAATGAAACCAATGATTTCCTGACACTGGCGATGCGTAGCCGCGTAGGGGCGAATGTGGAGTTACAAGGGAAATAAAGAGGAGACACAAACACTGATCCGTCGTCGGACCAGGAGAATGTAAAATATCGTAATGCGAGTTGTAGGAGTTATCGTGAGTTTTCATGAAACTGCGCTCGATGGCGAGGGATTGTTTTGGAAGCGCGAGCTAGAGCGTGGGTCACCTACTTGACGGATTTGCCTGCGCACCGTACGACACTCAAACTCGAGTGTTTAAACACTGGTCACACGAAGACTACCGGCTCAAAGACTGAGATTTCTTGTCGACCGAGGACTTGGCTACCTGTGGAGAGTATAGTTTCTGGACTTGTCCAACTATCATGCCTACGCTCAGCTCGAAAAGTAGGCAGAATGCAGTGGAAGCGGTCGAGGAAGGAGGCAGTAACAGAGATCCTCTCGATATTGCGGCCAAAAAGATGTTGAAATGTGTTGTGGTCGGCGATGGAGCTGTGGGCAAAACCTGTTTGCTGATGAGTTACGCAAATGATGCTTTTCCCGAGGAATATGTACCGACTGTATTCGATCACTACGCAGGTAAGATGTTTTGTATAAAGCGCAAACTTATATAAATAAAGGTGGATTTCAACTGGGAATATTCAGTTGAAATCCCTGTTTATGAAGTGCAGTTTACAGTATCTCTACCTAATCACCCCCCACTACAGTCGGGTAGGGGACTGTCCCAAGAATAGCCACCTGAAAGAGGAGATATCAACTGCCAGAGCGGGGACTGAGGCCTGACAGACTGAAGAGTAGAAACAGGGTACGAATATAGTTTGGGGGCTCATAGCTCCTTAATTTAGGTTAATAATAATAGTCCTATATTGTAATTAATACATTTTAAGAGGGTGTGTTACCTGCATTTAAATATAGGCTATTTATATACTCGTACATACCTACATATACACAGACACATAGGCTTATACATTTCAACAATGTTTTCAATTTAAATCGCTTTGCAAACAGAAGTTGGGATGGACTAAACATGTAGGCTAACCATAGCTACAGTACGTTGCAGAAAGTTTTGCTTCAGAATCAGTGTCAGACATGAATCTTTCATTATTCAGCAGTAATTGCAACAAAAAATATAGTAATTTAATAAGTATTTCAAACTTTAAGGTTATTGACGATTACCTTACTGTGCTAGCGACGTCAAAAGATGATGTATGTTGCACTAGAGGTAAATAATGTAAATAGCAAGCTTCGCCGCAGGTGCCGCAACCTGTTGATCGCAGGAACAGGCAGAATCTAAACACTTTGTACTTAATGCATTTTATCTTTGTAGATCCACAGTGGTTTAGGGTCACAAATGTGTTGCTGTCCAATGTTTATTTCTTGTTCTCTCTGACTTAAACGTATTTGCAGGAAAGCATAAAGGCTTTGGTTTCTCTGGAGAAAATCCCCCATGACACATGTGTGCTCCCAGAATGGAATCCCATGAGGATCAAGTCCTAATTACACAGCTTCACCATCCTCTGAGAACAGCGGGATAATTCCATCGCAAATATAAAGAAAGAACCTTCTTGAAAGAACTTGTAGGAAGAATTACAAATAAGTCCTGTGCCTTCCTTACAATATAGTAGGTGAAAAACATTACATGAGAAAAGTTCATAGTATCGAATCATAGTATTGGGAAAAGAACAGTTGGCAAAAAGTATGACTTTCAACATCTGCCGAGATTCTGAAGTGCACATTCACTTTACTATCCCATGAGGCCACAGGAGAGGATTTTTGAATGGTGGTGAAGGGACACAACAGACACTGGTAGGTCACGTGACAGTAACACGTAGTAGGCTACATCTAAATTTAATTCATACTACCCATTTTCATACTACATAAAAACATTTCATCAACACTTGAAAAGTTAAAGGGTTAGTTCACCCAAAAATCTAAATTATGTCATTAATAACTCACCCTCATGTCGTTTCAAACCTGTGAGACCTCCGTTCATCTTCAGAACAGTTTAAGATATTTTAGATTTAGTCTGAGACCTCTCAGTCCCTTCATTGAAACTGTGTGCATGGTCTACTGTTCATGTCCAGAAAGACAAGATTTTCTTTTTATAAAAGTAGTCCATGTGACATCAGAGGGTCAGTTAGAATTTTTTGAAGCATCGAAAATACATTTTGGTCCAGTTCTCTCTTCACAGCAGTTCAGTCAGTGTACTGTTTGAGTAAAATAATTACTTCAGGAAATTGGTTTATTTTAACTTGGAGGGAGTCTCAGCCACATTAAAAAAGTTAACAGCTTAAGTCATTTGTGGATTAATGCTTATTGGAGACGCGAACTGTTTAAAACGATTCAGTTTGATTTGGTGAACTGGTTCAAAATGATCCGGTTGCATCGAATGATTCGTTCGCGAACCGGATATCACTAAACTGCTTTGTTTTGAACTCATTCACAACAGACATGGAAGAGAAGACAATGCTGAATAAAGTTTTAGTTTTTGCTATTTTTGGATCAAAATGTATTTTCTCTGCTTCAAAAAATTCCAGTTGACCCTCTGATGTCACATGGACTACTTTGATGATGTTTTTCTTACCTTTCTGGACATGGACAGTATACGATACACACAGTTTCAATGGAGGGACTGAGAGCTCTCGGACTAAATCTAAAATATCTTAAACTGTGTTCCCAAGATGAACGGAGGTCTCACAGGTTTATTAATGACATAATTTAGATTTTTGGGTGAACTAACCCTTTAATTTCAAACCAAATATATTACATACTAGACAGTATGCAATTTCAGATGCAGCTAATATCTCTAATTATCAGTTTTCCCAAGTCATGACAAATTCAAAATAACACTATTGTAATTTGTGCTACAAAAGTAGATGTCAGCAGTCTTCCTAATGCAATGCATAGGTCTTTACAATTGACATTATTAGAAGTGGAAAAGTAATCATTTTTAAAAAGCAAAGAGAAATGGGAGAAGAGAGTTCACATTGTTTCATATTTACACTGTTTGTACTTCTATACTTAATCTCTTATTCAGCGTCTTTAGATGATTAATGATAGCACAAAGACTGAGTGATTCACATATTTCAGAGGCTGTATAGAAAGAGCTTGTGAATTAGCAAAGAATATCAAACGTTATTTTGACAAAAAAACTAAATTTAGCCCCAATCTTTATGGCTGTCATTTGTGATAGCTTTTTTTATTTGGCTAAGAACCGTAAAGTAGGTAGTTATTGCCAAAGGGTTCTCTTCCACATTTTCTAATGTGCCATATGATCAGATACGGCATTTTTACCAATTTTAACAGATAAGGAACCCTTTTTCATTTTTTATGAGATTTTAATAGTATCCTGTGTTGTAATTTCCTCCAGCTGGCCAGTACAAGCTCAGAAGAGCACAGACTGAACTCATTCAAGGAGTGAGTAAAACTTTTAAACTCTTGGGAGCTGAATGAGATGGAAAGATCTTCAGGGAGTGTGATTCTCTGTCTACTCTTGCAGCTGAATTAAGCTGACGAGTGAGGTCATCCAGAGGACACTACATGGATGTCCCAGAACAAAAAATTCAATGCAGGCACTTTTTGCTAATAAAAAAAAAAAAAAAAGCAATAAAAGCCCTGACTGAGCAGATTTTACCTTATGTTTTTTTTTTAACCCTGCTGGAGGGACGCTTGGCACTCTTTTTTCATTGTCTTTTTTTCCTATCACATATTTTAGTAATCATCATAAATTATATATATATCATTTGAAAGCTTACAAACTTCAAAATTCATACTGTGAAAACCATTTTGAAATTGGGCATTGCATTACTATGGAAATGGCACTTTAAACTTTTTTTTTTGGTCTCTGCCCGTTAGTGGGCGGTGTGAAGTGTCACAAAATGTATTACGGTATTTTACAATCACAACTTTCCATAATCTTTACAAAATACATATCGTTGGAAAGGTCTGAGTTTCAAAATTCTATATTTGGTGCTTATTCTTTAGGTTGAAGGACTATTAAGAAAAAAAGATTGTACATTTGTGACAGAAAAATGCACCAAAACAATTCAAAGGATTTTGGATGTCACCTGGTAGCTATTTTTGGTATAACAAAATTTCATAGGAACCTAAATTTTTGTATATCAACTTCAAATTTGGAACAGAACTTTAGATATAGGGCTCTACTTTATAGCAATTTAAATTATATATATATTTTAGAAAATATTTATTTTAGATAAAATAAATTTACAACACCCTTTCTTTACACTAAATGTAAACTTCTTTAACTTAATATACCATCATTTTCTGAAATGATTTCATTTCTACAATAAACTGCTGATTGTCTTCTTTATTTTTAATGTTTAAATACATTTTCATGACAAGGCACAAGAAAGCTTTCTTTAAAGCTTGCCGCAAGACTTTTGAGAATGCAAACCAGTTCAACCACTGGAAGACTGAGAGTATTTGGGAATCCTGATCCAATTTTTACAATTAATTTTGGTGACATCAGTGGTGCATACATTTCACTGTTCACCTTTAAGGAACTGAAACAGTGGTCATTTTTTTTGACTCCTTAGTGTGCTGGCAAACAGACAGAGAATTCAAATTTAAACCGCAGTTTCTAAAAATTAATAGTGGCTAAGCATCATTTAGAGGTGGACTGTCATAATTTACAGTACATATTTATAGTATACACAGAGTAGTAAATAATTAAAGATTGAGAGAGAAAAGAGACTATATTCTTCCAGGGCCAATCAATTACTTACTTTCATTTTAGGCCCCTGGAGAGAGGCCTTGACAAAGCATCATAATAAAGTAGTGAATTATCACATAGTGGCTTAATGTGTAGGACAGAGCTCCCATTGTAGGCCACTGAAAGCTTTACTGTGTTGCTATGCTAGAATTGGTCTTAAATAAAAAACTATGAACTTATTCCTTCATGCCTCAAGCAGTAATAGAACAGTTTACAATATAGGAAGCACTGGGCATATAATAACAAAATTATTAGTGAAAATATAATTAATAAATAAACAGCTTATTTATATGTATAGTTAAATGGTGAACTGAGCAATGTTAGCAGCTTCTATTTTGAGATATAGCTTTATTTTGTAATAGAATATATTAGTATTCTGAATATGTTTTTATTTTAATATTCACTACCGTTCAAAGGATTTCATTTATTTCTTGAAAGAAGGCTGTTCCAAGAGCCCTATTCGGACGGGACTAGTTTTACAGAGGGTTATTAGAGAAATCTAATTTTTTTCTATAAATATACTAGAGCTAGAGCTCAACCCAACTGTAAGTGGGACTGTGGTTTCCATCTATAAATCTCATGGGTGCAGAATTCCCTTATCCAAAACAAACCGATGACATTCCCGACTCATGACACAGTGCCTGTTAAAGCGTTTGAGATGAGTCATTGTCTAGTGCGGCTCTCACTAGACTCCTAACACAATCAACTAATCCACCAGTAATATTGGATTGTGGATATTGCCACGTGGTCAATATTAAAATACCTTCAGTTGGAAATCTATAGTTATTTTTCATCAGGGACAGGCTTGGGAAGTAGCACTTTTAAATATGAAACACTTATCTGTGCATTACTAATGTTAACTCTTTGTGCTGCAACACTCCATTCACCACAGCTGGTGTTGTATCGGCCCAGATCGCTAATTTACCACCTACTTATTTATTTTTTTCATTATCGTTCCACTACATTTTCCATTTGATTTGATCTCTTCTTGGATTGGCAGATCTGTAAACTATGGGGGTTTCACCTTTACCTTTCCATGAGCAAGAATATTCTGAACTAAACAAAATAAAACAACAGCAGTTAGATTGTGTTTATTAACACTGACATAAATAAAAGTTATATAGTTAAATGAAAACTGGAAACCAGAAACACCCAGATAATTTCTGTTGAGTTTTGAAGATATTTTATTCTTTGCTGCCTATGTTATCATATCCTGGTAATACCAAACTCAGCTACTTCACTTTGCTTTGTAGACAGAGTCTGGAATTAATTGACAAGCGTATACTTTCTCGTGAGGGGGCGCTTGTCTGAAGTTTAAAATCATTGGTGTACCCGTAACCCAATCGCGTGACATTTGGTTATGACGTGTGTTATTCGCCGGCTCAGCCGCCTCAAACTTCTGCAGTAAACACAGGTATGCTGCTAAAACAAAACCATCAGGCAAGTTTTGCTGCCTCCTTAACCTGATCCCCTGTGAGAGCAACCAAGGGGGACACAATCACAATTATCGCCTTGTTATCCCATTAACTTGCGAATGTGGTTTGATGGTTAATGGTATCAATATGCCATATTTGGTTAGTGCTTGGTTGCTGGAAGGAATAAATGTTGTCTAATGGAGTGGTTGAAAGAAGTAAACATTCTTTTGAACTTATCATTTCTACTTGGAAATAAGCATTAAATCTTTGAATGGTAATGTCTATAGCTCACTAGAATTTGTTCTAGACTATCTAGGCCCAAAACGTAACGGTGATGACATGAAAGTAAAATATGACAGAATTTACATTTTTGGGTCCCTTTAAATAATATTATAAATATTTTTGAGGAAGAGTTCATAAGTAAATAAATGAAAATTCATAGTGGAGCGAGTGGTCATGCTTATTTAAAGCAAAAGCTCAATCTTATAGCGCATGCCATGTAAGGGCTTTGCAGATTCTTTTGCCTTCGGAATACAATATTAATCACATTAATGGATTTTTTAGTTATGCTATGCAAAATGTTTATGTAGATTATGTACACTCTCTGATAAGCACAGTGATGCAGCAACATGAATTGAAAAGAGGATAAAACCCAGTGGTTTATTTTGCAGTTTGACGCACTGATGTCTTCAAAGAAACACTAGTGGTACAAGCTTTCTCTTAAAAAAAAAATCACACTTCAAGAATGCCAACCACTTGAAAAACATATAAACCTATTATAAATCACAACACTGCAAGAGCCCGTTTACTGACATAAAACAGTTTGCAGTTGCACTCTGAATGGTACACAATGCACTGATTACCAGATACCAGTACCAGATCAAAGATGCCAATACATTTATTTATACAGTTTTCTGGGAATGGGTGGTGGCCAACAGTCCAACATGGAAGAATGGGTGTCAATTGTGGGTGAGCAGTGAAAGCATCTACAGTAAATGGTCATCACTTGAGACCTAATGGAAAGTGCAGTCTCTTTGCTATTACCATGTGAGTATCTATACAATTCGCTGGACTGTTCTTATAGGCTAAAGCTCACCGAATACAGATATAGTGGCTGACTCAATGTCCACAGGCCAGTCTGCGAAAGAGAAGAGAGGACTGAAGAAAGTTGAGACTTGGAGGGGTGTTTGGGCTTCTAACACGCCAAATCACGTTTGACAAGAGTCAAGCTTGAGTGGGATTGTAACACAACATTGATTTCTCTCCAGGCCACAGAATGGGGGCTGGGTTTTGCAGAAAGCTCGGGCCTCATGGGTAAAAGCAGCTGACCGGAGAGAACAGCTGAGTGCCTGATTCACAGCCACCAAACCTTATCCATCCCTACAGACATTCATTTCTCTACTTCTCTCAAACTTTCACCTCACATCACCCCAGCCTTGCTTTGTATTAGTGGTTTTGTATTTATAGGCAAAGTAAGAGTCAGAGAATCAGTAAACGAGGAAAAGATTAGAGTCCTTATTTTGCCCAGCCCCAAGAGGGGACAAGAATCGTGCTGGTAAAAGGACCTGTCAGGAACAGCTGATACACAGTGACAGACTCAAGCCCACTGTTTCTGGTCCATCTTTACAGTCTACAGGACAGGGAAAGAACATCTAAGCACATATAATCAAAACACCGCTTGGCTGGTTTCTTACAGCTGCAATTCCTCACTCCTCTCTTTCAGAAAGACACCACCCTGGCGGCTCCTCAGTGACCCCATGTATCTCCACGAGGCTAAGCTAGGGGCACTAGAGCTATAGTGCTGCTTTGTATTTGTCTCTTTGTCCCCAGTGTCGAGCACATGATTGTTAAAATTAACATTTGAGATAAGTAATCACTTAAAGCTGTGTAAGATATGACTGAAAAGGGCCACTTAGACCCAAACAAACATTATGCCTTGTGAAACAGTTAAGCTATAGCATGAGAACTGCTTTAGGGGTTTTTAGTGTCTTTTAGCTATTTACATTTGACTGACTAGAACTATTGAAATTATCAATGTTTTTTTTTTTTTTTTTATGTTCCTTGTTTAGAGGACAATCAACAACAACAACAAAATCTTTATGAAGGAAGAAAAAAAAATTCAAAAGAGCACCATCAAATTATAAAAGTGGTCCATATGACTTGTGGTATATTCTTAGTGTTATGAAACTATATGATGGTGAGATTCAAACGAACAGGATCATCGACTCAAGAACTGGACAATAAAATTCAGACCGATTTTTCACTTGTATAACTAGTAACTATACATGGCAATATGGTGGAATACTTGCCAGTTGGTTAAGTCATCTTGTCACTTCAGCTGTTATAATCTCTGGTTTCCATGGAAACAGTCAGTGTGCTGAGATGCAGGCATGCATGCACATCGGCTGAACCAACCTTGAAATATATATATTTTTAAACAATGTTTGAGTATAATAATCTATATTAATGGGATAGTTCAAGTTGGATTTTTAAATGTGAGTTTAGCAAGCAGTTTTTAGAATTTCTCCATTCAAGTAGATAAGAGTTGGTCTTAGATGCCAGTATATCTGCCAGTGGCTTTGCAAATATGGCCACAGAGTGAACTGACTTTCCTTGAAAGGGGATTTGCAAAAAACCAGAATGGTTTTGTAAATTGAATCAGATTAATTTAATTTGTTCATGAACTGGAAATAAATATGCTTCAATATGACTTCAGACTTCATGGCTTTCCAGAAGCTTCTTGACTCATTAAGGGTGTCAGATCTACAGTTCGCAGGAAGTGCTTTGGTTCTGACAGGAAGGTTATTGGTCATTTTGGAAGCATCAATGGGTATTTGGCCCAGTACAATTGATGAGTTATGAAATATTTAGTAAAATATTTTTTGTGGTCCCAGGCATCAGTATTCCAGTTTATCATGGAGTTGAGAAGGTTGAATTTAGTTCAGGGTGTCCTCAGTAGGCGCTTTGTGCCTAAAGAATCTGATGAGGGCCACCATTCACGTCACACCCTCTTTCTTCTCTCATGCACACATTCCTTTAATCTGCCTTATCAAACCACTATCAGAGCACTGAGTTTTGAGAAGAGTGTGGACACACAGCGGACTAGTATCTGCGGTTTGTTTGAAACCTCAGTGAAATGTTGAGTCCAGCTGTTCTCCTGATCTCAGCAGTGGTCTTCTATTGTGGTGTTGTTTGATGACAAAAGATTGACTTTGTCAGGGTTTTTTCCTTTTAGTTGTGTCAACACAGCCGTTCTCTCCCTCTCATCATCTGGAACACAGAATGAAATATGTATGCAAGCACACACACCGCTCTTCCCTGCCTGTTTTCCAAAACTGGTCACCCCTAGCTGTTGACAGCTGTCCTGTTCCAAATCAACCTCCGTTCCCACCCACAATCAAACAGCAGGTCCAGAGTTCTGGAAGTACATCAGAGAGATGTGATACAGCAGGAGCAGAAACACTGCTGGACAAACACACATTTTACAGGCATATTTTGAACTGCTTTGCTCTTTGATATGCATAATGAATCTTTTGTTGTTGTTTTCTTTTTTACAGTGAATGTAACAGTATCTGGGAGGCAGCACTTACTGGGATTGTACGATACTGCTGGACAAGTGAGTTAAATGCATCTTAAAGTCTATATAGTCACAATGGTAACAGAAGCAGATCTTTTCTTCCATAATGCAAATGTATATCCAAGTGAAAACGGATTACTGAAAAATTTAAAATGTATCAGGACTTGGTTATATCCTTCATTTGTTAATTGGATAGAGGCAGAATTAAGAGAGAGCTTAAAGTTATTGTAAAAAAGGGGTGGGGTTTTAACAGACAAAGTGATTGGAGAAGTATGGCAATGAGTAATGATGACACAAAAATTATGTCTTTCACTAGGTTAATTTCAACGTTCCTCTACAAAACACAGTCTAATTTCATCAAAATAGAAATGGCACCAGGATTTACATTTAAACTCTTGAAAATTACTAAATGGCATCGTGCATTCATCAGATCACTCTGAATACAAACTCTTTTTGCATCATAGTCACGTTAACAGCATAATTTACAGCCTGTGTTAAATAATGTTGTAAATAAAGCAGCACTGACTTGAAATAATAATAATAATAATAGTTATATAATAATGACAAGAAACTACGGGTTGGGTTGTTTTCTTCACTCTCAGCCACCATAATGACTTTGATTTTGGCTTATTGCAGTGATTCTTCAACAGGAAACTCATATACAACCTGGAGAGACAGCCCAGCTATTTACTTTTCTTGTGTGTCTAAAGGCATCAGAATCAGCCATCCCTGTCAAACCCATCTTATCGGACCCCAGTTGTTAGAGTTTTAATCCTAGAATATATATTGCCAAAGATTACAATGTCATCCCCAATCTTATAATAAAAATTAGGCCTTTTTGACATATGTGTTTTTTACTAAACTTCAGTTGTTTTGATGACTGATCAGTACTATCATTTCCATTCATTCTGTTAAACAATTTCAGCATCAGCATCTGTTTTATTGGCTTGGAAAGACTGCTCTTATAAGTTATTCTCTTTTTTTCCCATGAGGATATTCTCTTATAAGGACTTCGGCAGTTGCTGACATTGCACAGGGGGGTGACATTTATTAAACAGGATGTAGTTTCTAACAGTGCATACATTTAAATAAATAATGAGGGAATAAGCCATTCTTTTGTGCAAAAGCATGCAATAAAAGGAAAATAGCATTATATGCATATTTTACAATCTTGGATACCATTCCAGGCTGGTGAAAAGTGCTATAGGGACTGATTTGCATAACAGTATAAAATATTTTACCACAATTCAATGAGGGTCACTTATTTGACTTAGTTTCAAGGACCGTTTTTTTGCTTGAAGTAATAAAGCAAGCTAAAGTGTGAGTATTATGTTCAGCATGATATAATTATGTAATTGTTTCTTAGGATATATAGCTGTA